>NW_015664979.1:21666-64152 GCF_001515625.1 Sinocyclocheilus rhinocerous | reverse complement strand
AAGCTGTTGATCCACTGACAGACGGAGGTGGGCACGGAGAGCTGAGTTAGTTTGGGCAGGAGGAGGTTTGGGATGTTTTGGGATTTGGCAAAATTTGGGGCATGTGGAAGCATTTGTTGTTTCGGTTTCTTCTTCACTTGTGTTTTTTGGAAATTCTGTACAGAAGATGTGTAATAGCGCCCCCTACCGTATACCAATGAAAACATGGATTCTCGGAGCTCAAGTATAGCTCAAATATATTTAGACTTTTTCTAAGTATAAGTCAAGTATACTTAAATGTCATTTTAAGTATATTTCTGAGAAGTACATAAAAGTAGACTGAAAGTATACTTTCCTATTTCAAGTTTAAAAGAAGTATACTAATAGCACACTTGAATAAACTTATTTTTCGTAAGGGTATAGCTGATTGATTAACTTCACACACTGTTATTGATCTGAACTAAACCAAACACTGAACTGACTAATGGCACAGCAGAATCTGAATATTTCCAGTTTAATCACTGTGTGTCACAGTGCACACAGCGGGGAGGAACAAGGAACACGGAGATGAGGAATAACTCAAATTAACAGGCTTTAATCCATCCCAACAGAGGCAAGACAAGGCAGGGCTGAGACACACAGGAACACAAGGAACGTAATGAGTAGACCAGACAAAAGGGGAACTGAACAGGCAGGAACTTAAATGCAAGGGTAATTAATAGAACACAGCTGAACGAAATCTTAGTAAAACTAAACAAGGACAGGAAAATGTCCAAATATGGGCATAAGAGGGAGGGAAACACAAGACACAAGACACAAGACACAAGACTGACACTGTGAAGCTGCTTTGACACAATCTGTATTGTGTAAAGTGCTTAAGAAATAAAGGTAACTTGACTTGACCTGACGTGCTACTCTACATGAAAGTAAATGAAGAAAAATAAAATAATTGTAAAATTAAACAATAACATTTTGATCAAAACAATCTTTGTCCGGCATCAGAATGTTGCTGTTGTATTTTAAAAATAAATGGTAGCCTACAATTAAACAGTGCATATATTTTTCTCAGTAACTTTCATGTTTTCTGTTTTGATCTTGTATCTGTTAGATATATTTCAGATTGGTGTTTTTCTACCTCTTTGCATTCTGCTCTACAGCAAATTTAACTCAATGCACTGTGCTGTTCCCATAAGCTCCAGCCAACTGTCAATCAAAATAAACTATATATGGTGGCTAGGTTGTGTTGCCAGGGTCAGTGGTTGGTTTTAGGAGCGTTCCTATATGGTTGCTAGGGTGTTCTAGGTCTCTAGGTCAGGGGTCTCCAACCTTTTTGAAGACCGGGACGCACCAAGCTGACTTCAGAGAACTATGTTGATAACTATCTTCATTTTAAGTGGCTCATGTTGTTATGAAAATATTTGCACATTGTAATGTTTGGGAAAGATCACATAACCGCCTTCATTTACTTGCTCGTTTTCATCACTTTCACTTTAATTCCTGAGCACTGACTCGCTAAACTGAGCATCCAATCAGCATTCTCACTCTCGCCGACTGCCCTGGCGCCAATTCAACATGTTGTATTGGGCAAACTGCTGCTGACGTGAGCCCAACGAGAGCCGACGAGTTTTGACACCAGTCTAAACTAGCCTGACAGACGCTACCGACGGCTGACCGTCAGCATGGTGTGTCCTGGCCTTTACACCACAGACTGGTTACGTTTTGAAAATATTCTCGCTGACCGGCTGGAGGGGGGTGGCACTCCATAGTAATCGCATATAGCAAACGAAAATACATAATGATTAGAACAATTATTACGCACAATAAATATGTTGAGTAAATATGAGTGTCATATCTATACACATTTTTTTCCCAGAACGATCTTGCGACCTAGTAGCAACTGTTCCACGGCCCGGTAATGGGTCAAGACCCTGTGGCAGGGGGCCTCTGTTCTAGGTGGTTGCAAGAGTGTTGCTAAAGTTTTGAAGTGTTTTTTTAGCATGATGGTTTCTAAAGCAAGGGCAGTTGAGCCTCCTTCCTGTATAGTTCAACTACAACCCTAAATTTAAGAGTAAATTTAATCAATATATTCAGGATTCACTTGTAAATAACAGGCAGGCATGTTGAAGCAGGGTTGGAACTGTCTGCAGGAAGGTAGCCCTCTGGGAGCAGGGGTCCGCTGCCTCTATTCTAGGGTGTACTTAGATGGTTGCTTTGAGTGTTCTTTGTATTTTTTAATGGCACAGGTCAAAAGAACCACAAACTTAAACTCATAAGATTTTGAGGATTGAAAGTATTGTAAAAGTTGACAATTTCATATGAATTTATTCAGTCTAACTCTATGACAGTTTGAGCAATTTGTTGGTGAAACATCACCATGTAGGTCCACACCTATAAACATAACCCTCAGAGGGGCCAGATTCTATTCCAGAAGTATTCTTAATTTTATTAAATGTGCTCTTGTTGTCTATTTCAAATACACGTATAAAAACTGTGCTTTAAATTAATTCAATAAAAAGCCACTTAAATGCACTTAAAGATAATCACTTTATGTGACTGTTAAAAGCATACTTTGTAATAATGTTAAACGTTTTACTTTAATGACTTTTATTGTGCTTTAAAGAGGTATACTTATTTTACATACTATCATACTAAAGCACATGCAAAGTACTTTATCATAATCTTCCCTGTAGTGCGTTCTTTGATATTTCATTTTTAAAAATGTACTAAACTGCAACTTCATCATTACAAATGTGTAACTACAAATATATGACAAGCACGTTTCAATGGAAATGAAGTATATTTTACTTTACCATAAATGCCTGTCAGTATATTGCAGTACATATTAAAATTGTGTTCTTATCATGGTCAAAAACTGCACTCTTCAGTTCAACTGTTTGCATTTAATATAAATTTAAACTAATATATATTTTCATTAAATTGTAAATAACATGTAGTTAAATGTCTGAAAAGTATATTCTTTTAAAGTATATTATTTCCATAAGTATTCTTTATACTAAAGTGTTCTTCTTTTTCACAAGGGTTGTTATGAGAGTGTGCTGGACTTGGACACACATTCTAAGTTTGATCGCTTAGAAAAACAAGCTGCATGATTAGAGTTATCATTTATGTCCATACAACAGTATTTGCATTAGCACACACCAAAAATAAAATTAAGAGAACATAAAATGTATGTAGTTATTGCTGCCTACAAATTGATATGTGACCGACAGGTCAGGAACATTCATGAGCTCTGCCAGTTCTGCCAGCTGACCTGAATAAACACCCTGCCCACTGCACTGGCAGTGCAACAGTGGGCAGCAAAATATTGTTTTCTAAGGACAATAGCTCAGTCAAATCACATTTTCCCTGACTTGCTCCTTTCTCGATCACGTCAGAGAAAATGCGATTTGACTGGAAGGGAATGCCAGAGAATAAAACACACACTGTAGCTGCACCCCTGAGCAAAGCACTTAACCCTGTGTTATTTCAGAAGCATCAAGTGATCGTTTTATTTTCACAACCATGCACACACGCAAATATGCGCATGGCAGATGTCAAGGACGGAGCCATAGCACCACAGTTATGCAATATCCATTCATGGCAAGTCTGTCGAGTTTTAAACGCCTCAACCTTCTCAACCTTTTATATAAACACTGGCGTACGCTTTTAAATATTAAACTTGGACAAGGTCATGGAAGAATGGAAGAGGAGATCCCTGCAGGGTTCAAAGAGGCTAATTGAAGTTTACATGTTGAATGCTTTGACATTTGGATATTAGAATGCCACTGTAGGTGAAGGCAATATTTTAGTCCTGCTGTGTCCCTGCTACAATCTTAGTTTGTCTCTGCAGGATTAAAGGAATGTGCTACTTACCCCTCCATTTTTTTTTGGTTAAAAGTTATACAAAATCAATTATTGAGCAAGTATATAACCAATCAGTGTTCAAAACTATGTCCTTACCTTAGCCTGATTCACAACGGTGAGCCTGTAATGCTGTTCCCCTTCAGGAACTCGAGCTGCGTCGGAAACGCTTTGGGAACGCCCCCAGCGTGACCATGCTCTGAATCACATGTGAAATCAGTCCAATAGATGGGCGAGACGTCATGGGCGGGTGATGTTGCGACCAGGAAGCTATAAAAGCATGTGCGGTGGAAGCGGCGTCAGCTTTTTGTCATTCAGCAAGCGCTCTGTGTGTGTGTCAGTCGCTATCTGTTTGTGAGTCTTATTTAGTGTTGTTTGTCCACTTATGCCAAGCTTCAGCAAAAAGAAGCATTTGGGCAAGAGCAGACAGCATTCAGGCTGTGTATTCCTCCCTGCCCGCGCTATATTTCGGGTGGGGACACACACAGTTTGTGTGTTGTCTGCTTGGGAGCGAAGCACGCAGAGTCAGCTCTCATGGCGAGCGTTTGTTACTACCTTGCTTCGCTCTCGGAAGGCTCTCTTTGAGGAGGGAGCCTTCACCGACGTTTCTCGCGGCGCCAGCCCCGCTTTCACCGAGGCTGTAGGGAATGTAGATGGGCGAGTCCCTATCTTCTTCCTCACCTACCAGATCCAGCGCCCGCTCTCGGGGTTCGGAAGCCCGCGCTGCGGTTATTTCCCCCCAGTGAGAGGGCTTGACGCTCCTCCTGTCTTCCTCCGAGGAGGTTGATATGGAGGGCGTTGATGAGCTCGTCAGTTGCACGAGCATCAGTTACACAAGCATATTATGCGTAATATTATAACGAGCAACTTTACTGTGGAGCGGAGCTCACGCAGTCAGCTCTCGGAAATAAGGGGCTGATTGTGCTTCTCCCCGCTGAACGCTCCGCTCCCGCCGGGCACGCTCCGAGGAGTGTGTCCGTGCTTGCGAGCTCGCAGTTCAGTCCCACTATTGCTGAGGCACGGTGGCGATTCAGATCGCGGGGATCGCACATGGATCTAGCGGATGGGTTGGAGACGGCTCGCCCTTTCTCCGCCTGCACTCCCTAGATCCAGCGCTCTCTCTCGAGGCTCGGAAGCCCGCGCTGCGGTTTCTTCCCCCTCTGAGTGAGAGCTCTGCTGCTGCAGCTATTTTTCTCCAAGGAGATTGATATCGTTTGTGTGACCAAGCGGCTTGCGCGCTGCCGAGGCAACTACATGTCAGTGGCCAGTCAGTGGGCAGACACCCCCTAGTTACACGTTTCCTCTACGGTGCGCTGAGGCTAAGGCCTCTGGCCAGAGAAGCTTATACTAAGCGGTGGATCAGGATGCTTTTTCATAGCCTCGAGTCCTCTGATCTACCCTCTCCTTTAGGGGTCAAGACTTCTGAAGTTGGCCTTCGGGACGCTGCGGGATGTGTCAGGTGCCTTCCTGCATTCTGCGCCACTCCTGGCTCCTTTCTCTCGCCTTAGATGTGCTCTTCCACACTAGGCAGGGATTGGTAAGTCTGGCCTCGTGGGCATACTCGTTCCCAAAGCGTTTCTGACGCAGCTCGAGTTCCTGAAGGGGAACATCTCCAGGTTACGAATGTAACCATGGTTCCCCGAGGGAACGAGACGCTGTGTTTCAGTGCCATACTCAGCGCTTGCTTCATTCCTAGAAGCTGACGCCAGTTCCACCGCACATGCTTTTATAGCTTCCTGGTCGCAACATCACCCGCCCATGACGTCTCGCCCATCTATTGGACTGATTTCATATGTGACTCATCATCTAATGGCAACTGGAATAATTAAACTTATAATTTTAGAATGAATTCTAAGGAAAATTAATTAGTTTTTTTGAGGTTTTGAGCTTGAGAACAATTTCTTTCTATGAAATTCAAATGGTAAAACAATTGGAGTTTAAACTGTATCTACATATAATGCTAATGCACACTAAATACACGTAGTCACGCTTGATGTTAAAATGAATAATTTGAGAACAAAGAATAATAATAATAATTTGCACGGTTTGTTGTGATCAGAGCTAAATTTGCGATCGTTAGATTTAATCACCATTGGAAGTGAGATTTATTGTCAAAATTTTTTTTTTCTCTTGGTCAGAACAAAACTGGCAGACATGTTATGTACATGTTTAGATTACATTTTCTGGTGTAACTTCTTATTTCGAACATACTTCCAAGATGTAGTATCTGTAATTCCGAAGTACAGTGAATAGCCACATTGGTGCATTGACTGACAGCCCACACTTATGCCTAAAAAAACATTAGATTCATCTTCGCTGAGGAGCCGTGCCACTGCACAACCCACGTAAAGAAGATAAATCCGCAGATAACTGCAACTGCACTTTTCAAGCAGAGATGGCGACAAAGAGGCAAAACTTACGAACTGCAGTTTTAAGTGGCAGTGCCTTCCCACAGGCATAATATGGACAAAAGTATCAAAAGTATTGGGACACCTGACCATTACACCAACCATTTGAGCATATGTGAGGTCAGGTACTGATGTTGGATGAGAATCTCTGTTCCAGTTCATCCCAAAGGTGTTAAATGGGGTTGAGGACAGAGCACTGTGTGGGCCAGTCAAGTTCTTCTACAAAACTCATTCAGCCATGTCTTTACGGATTGCACTTTGTATACTGTGGCACAGTCATGCTGGAATAGAAAAGGTCCTTCCCCGAACTGTTCTCACAAAGTTGGAAGCACAGCATTGTTCAATGTCTTGATATGCTGAAGCATTAAGACTTCCCTTCACTGCAAGTAAGGGGCCAAGCCCAAACTCTGAAAAACAGCCCCATATCATCAGCCCTCCTCCACCAAACATTACAGTTGGCACAATGCAGTCAGGCAGGTAATATTTTCCTGATATCCACCAAATCCAGCCTGTCAAACAGAGAAGCATGAATCGTCATTCCACAACACATGTTTCCACTGCTCCAGAGTCCAGTGGTTTTATACGTCTGTGGCACTGAGACTAACTGAAACACTTGAATTCAAAAATTAAGTCATGTGTCCCAGTACTTTTGTCCATAGTACAAACACGTACACACACACACACTGGTATTCCTGTCATTATGGGCACTCTCCACAAGCTTAATTGTTTATATACTGTACAAACTGTGTTTTCAATTCCCTTACCCTATCCCTACCCCTAAACCTACCCCTCACACAAAACTACAGGCATTTTTATATTTTCCAAAAAACCTAATTCTGTATGATTTATAACATGTTTTCCTCATGGGGACTGAAAAAAATGTTCCCACAAGGTCAAGATTTACTGGTATTACTATCTTTGTGGTGACATTTGGCCGATAATGTAGGAAATGCCAGGTACACTCACACACAAAACACATGCAAGATTTTCAAGCATTGGAAAATCAAATGGAACAATACAATACTCTGAAATTTTCTATTTGATTATTTTTGCTCATGCATGTTCCCAAATAATATGTACCTTCAACATACTTTGTCTATAAAGTGTAAGAAGTTAAAGAAGTCATAGGGCCCTATTTTAACGATCTAAGTGCAAGCTCTAAAGCGCACGGCGCAGGTGCGCTCAGGGCATGTCTGAATCCACCTTTGCTAGTTTAACGACGGGGAAAATGGTCGGCTCGCCCGGCGCGTGGTCTAAAAGTGTTGTCCCTATTCTCTTAAAGGGGTCATATGATGTTGCTAAAAAGAACTAGGTAGCCTAACTCTGATACATGCAATGACTATCCATTATGACATGTAGGTATTTTTATATTTATGTAGCCTACACAATAATAATCTTTTACATTGTAATCCTTAAATTTTTTATATTTGGCATGTTTGTGTGCTGCTGCGCGTCCCTGTGTGTGTAATAAGCAGAGTGTACGCGTGTTGTGTACCCGCCTATACAAACGCGCTCTTTAAATAACAAAAAAACTACTGCGCCATTGACTTTAGACCAGGGGCCCTATTTTAACGATCTAAGCGCATGGTCTAAAGCGCACGGTGCATAATTTTTAATATTTGGCATGTTTGTGTGCTACTGTGCGTCCCTGTGTGTGTGGACCCACCTATACTAACGCGCTCTTTAAATAACAAAAAACTACTGCGCCATTGACTTTGGTCAGGTTTTTGTTGGTCAATGGCGCAGTCTATTTCAGTTGCCTCAAAATAGCAACACGCCAGCAATGCGCCTGAACACACCTCGTTTTCAGACCAACACACCCATGGGCGCACAAATGGGCGCAAATGCATTTGCCATTTAAACAACTTGGCACAGGACGAGAAAATGCCAACTGCGTCGGGCTGAAACTAGCAAAAAGCACTTGCGTCGCACCTGGCGCCGCATTGCACCGGGTGTATGATAGGGCCCCAGGTTTTAGTTGGTCAATGGCACGGTCTATTTCAATTGCCTCAAAATAGCAATTCGCCAACAATGCGCCTGAACACACCTCGTTTTCAGACCAGCACGCCCATGTGCGCACAAATGGGTGCAAATGCATTTGCTATTTAAACAGCGTGGCACAGGACGTGAAAATGATAACTGTAAAAAAACTAGTAAAAAAAGTAAAAAACTAGTAAAAAATACTTGTGTCGCGCCTGGCGCCGCATTGCGCCGCATTGCGCCGGGTGTATGATAGGGCCCATAAAGTGTAAGAAGTTTTTCATGTGAAAACATGAAAATATACAGTTATTTTTTATTTGAAAAATTGGATTTGATTTAATTGAATTCATTTGCATAAAATACAACGTGAGTTTCAGTCTTCGCAGCAACAGTGCATTTTTCTGCTTGGGCATGCAATTTGCAGACAGCTTTCTTTGCGCATAAAATAACAAACCTATGAGAACGTGCAACAATAATGATGATTCATAGAAATATAGCATAGGCGCCAAAGCTGTTGTGGATCCGCTCATTCGAATCCCTTCGTAACTGGCATAGATTTGCAGAAAATTATAGTTGTTTGGCAAATAAACAACTTAAAGTCATAAGTCACATATGCATTCCCAACACTTTTTATTATGTAAGCTTTATGTTACTCCTCAAATGACAAGAACATTTAATATTTAACCAGTCCCCGAACTTTGATATTTATGCATTAGATATTTATTTTTTATATTTATGGATTGGCTTGTTGAATTGATTCATTGAAATTGACAGTTAGCAAACTTTTTAAATTATATGTTGCAACAACCTCTGATGTCACGCTCTCATTCCTGCAAATAAAAAAAAAAAAGACAAAACTAATGTAAGCACATTACAAAAAGAGAATTAAAATGATTATGTAGCAGGTAAACCATCACAAATATGTATTACCTTTTCAATATACTGGCCACCTGCTTACACACACTGTGCTGAGTCACACAGCACTGTCGGATGGAAACATAAATGGGACATCCAGCTTCCCCTTTGCCCTTTCTGGCTGTGGTGGTCAGCTAGTGCAGATCTGGTAAGTTATTCAGAGTGACAGCGCTGTGGCCCCTGGATGCCTCCCATCGTCCTCACTGCCGCCACCAGGCGAGAGAGAATGACCCCATCTAAACCTTACACAACTGCCTACTGTGGCGGTTTGCCTGTCAAATGTGATGACTCATGAATTCTTTAAACGGAAATGCAGTCATCACAGTCTTACCCAGGCTCTCCAAAAGGTTTTGCTACCCTAGGAACAGAATTTAGATAGTAAAGGGATTCTATTTGTGATCATTCTTTTTGGCAGTGTCTAAAAGGGGTAGTTCACCCAAAAATTAATCTTTCATCGTTCATCATTTACTCACCCTCATGACCCTCAATGGACTAAAACAAAGAGACTTTTTAAAAAATGTCTTTGAAAGTGTTACACAATTGAAAGAAATGCATACAGGTTTGGAGCGATGTGAGACATTTTCTCAAACATGGGTGATGATGGATGATATACACACTGTCTATAATATAAACAAGAGTTGGCAGTTTGTTTTGGAAAGTTACTCATATATATTGTGTGAATGTACATTTTCCAACACCCTATAGATATGGTTAATAAACACTGTACTGAATGCCTGGTCTGTTTTAAAGTTGCACTGGTTCTTTAACCTTATAAAGCCTACTGTATCATATTTAATGCGTGAAATTGTATGGCCTCTAATTTATAAACATGATCAAAACTTGTCCACACATTTTAGTAAATAAAAGGCCTTTTATAATTCTAAAAATGTCCACCTTCAGGTTGTACATCTGTCTTTTTTGTGTGTGAAATTGTTACTTATTTTTTTAAAAGTAAATGTAAGATTAGTGCATAAGTAGTCTGCTATACTGTTATAAACATTTATATTACAAGCTATCAGAAATTCCTATTTCTTGTTGGCCATATAAGTACCAGCACATGCACTGTTTTTGCTCTGTTTAGGTCTCTGAATAAAGCTGAGGTGTTTCTTTTCTCCATGAGTATGACCTCTACATGATCTTATATCATTGTATATGGTTCGTGAAAGCCTGATGAAGGGGTATCAAATATGATTATCAACAAAAATCACATATGCAACTTATATATTGTTGGTCTTGAAAAAAATCAGTGGTCCAGAAAATGCTGGGACAGTGTTCACATGTATCCCTCTCGGACCTGTTCTACAGCACGTCTGATAGCAGCTGAAAATGCCATCAGCTCTCGCAGCACACACACCAGATAATCTTTACATTATTCCTATTTTAGACCAGGTTTAAAAGGCAGATCCAATTATTTCAGGCTCAGCCTGTGCCTTCTAATTATGGTTGAATTGCGGGACACTGTCTCTGTGAGTCTGGATGTATTAATGACTTGTGAAAGGAAAAGAATGCCATTTCCGAACACGTTACAGCCACGGTGCAAGCTTTAGGGCTGTTATTTCAGTTGAGCTGATGTGTGCTCCTGTGTCACTTTTCAAGGACAGTGAAACACAAATGTCAGGCTGAACATGTCATACTGGCAACCCATAATTAGCTCGATTGTTGCTTGTGTGTACTGTAGAGAATCTGTGTAATGAAAAAATACACAATGAATCTGGTCTACTATACTGCCTCTATTAAGTGATTATATTACCGTACTGCATCTGATGAAAGCTGAAATGAAGTGCTTTGCTCAGAACTGGTTGTTCATGGTTTTTATTGGTAGGTTCCTGGGGTCAGGGTGGCAGATGACTCATATTGTCTATTTGGAGATCCTTGTGCATGAGCTACCACACATTGAGAGGTCTCTGTATATAGACCAATGACTAATATCTCTGTTTGCCTGCTTTCATGTTTTCAAATATATGTTTATCGTAATAACAGGACATCTTACTGACTACTAGCCATTAAATAAAGCAGTGGCACCATAGTTTCAAGGTGTCAGTATATGTGTACATGACACAAAGATATATATAAAAAAAAAAAGAATACTGTGATATTATAAATAAATGTGTTTTGATGTGACTTCTTTTAGTGCAGTTTTTTAACCTTTTTTCCCTTTTGAAGATGTTGAAAGCACTCTGGGGACAAAGTATTAGTGATTTTGTCCCTACAGAACCGTAGCTCAGTCAGAAAAACACACAAATGTTTGTATGGCATCCTATACTTAATTGTATTCTGAAGAGTCTAATGCACACTACATTCTAGCTTGTCAAATGAGGCTTAAGTAAAGAAGGTTTAGCAGCCCTGTGAGTAATCAGCCATACTGAATCAACAAGATGTTCATAATATCTCTAACACATTCTCATTTATTCCACAAATGTTTCTTTATTTTGTCTTAGTGCAGCATTTAGTACAGCATGTTCTCATTCTAATTTTGTTACTTTCATCTTCTCTTTTCATTCGGGCACTCTTATTTGTTACTGTATTGGCTGAAATGTACACCACTCAAGACGTTTTGTTAATTTAGAGAAACAACAAAAACTTCGAACCACAGGTCTGAATTTCATTTGTATTAAAAAGATATGAGGTTATGCACATATGAATCGTGTTAGGGTTAGGGTTAGATATGAATGTAAGGAAGCGCAAACTGAAAACATTCAGTGAGTGTAGAGATTTCAAGTGGCAACTTATGCCCCCTGCTGGTGGAATTATTATTATTATTATTATTATTATTATGTTTTTTTTTTATAGGGGTTGTAGAATGCAGCTTGTTCATTATTCTACTAGAACTAACTAACTGTTGCATGAAAGTGTACACATATTCTGTTAACGGATGTTGATATAAACCGTAAGTGAAGTGACTGTCTCTGTTGTTGCTGGTAGCTGAGACAGAACATGCGCAGAGATTCCCGGATGCAGATTCGACCCAGCAAATGAGGCTGAGAGAGAGACAACGATTCTTTGAGGAGGTGTTTCAACACGATGCCGATGTCTACCTTTCCGCTGCACACCTGCAGATAGATTATAAGAGACGTGAGTTTAAACACACACATAAATGGGTGACTCTTTTCATTTTTTTATATATATTTTTTTATTATTGGTATAATTGTAATGTTAAAACAATTTTTTAAATATTACATTTTGACAGAATTTCTGTATTTTACTTAAAAAGTCTTTTAAAACTATTATAAACGATCAATTAGTGCTGTCAAGCGATTAATCGTGATTAATCACATCCAAAATAAAAGTTTTTTTTTATATATTATATGTGTGTGTACTGTGTATATTTATTATGTATATATAAATACACATGCATGTATATATTTAAGAAAAATATGTTATGTTTATATATTAAATATATGTATATATAATATAAATTATATGAATATAAATATATACATGTAAATATTTTCAAAATATATATATTGTCTTTGTGTGTATTTGTATATACATAATAAATATACACAGTACACTGACATATATTATGTAAACAAAAACTTTTATTTTGAATGTGATTAATCGTTTGACAGCACTACTATTGATACATATGTTTACATGTATGTACATATATGTAAATATACACATACATATATGGCTTGTTTTATTTTTCAAGTTCACTTCCATTTTTTCCAAAGACCATGATCTTTATTCTAAGACATGTAATGAAACAAACAAACATGCACAAGATTATAAGTAGCCAAATACACCATATTTACTTCTAATAACTTTTTAGTCTTTGTATCTTATGTCTGATTCTCCTATTGCAGCTCCCTTAGGAAGTATTTCATCAATGGAGGTGAACGTTGATATGCTAGAGCAGATGGACCTGATGGACATCTCTGATCAGGAGGCCTTGGATGTCTTCTTCAGTGCCAGCGGAGAGGAAGGATCACTGACACCCCCTCTTCCCGGTACATACTCCAAACTAGTCTAAGTAGCTGTCAACAGCTTTCTATAGGTTGCTAGTTGGTGTTCTTGCTTGACTGCAGTATCCAACAACAGTATCAGGTGGTAGGTGATAGGATCCACTGTCTGCATTCCCTTATGGTATTTGTAGTAGAACGTCATAGCATTGCTGACAGTCTCCGTTGCCTCATGTCACTTTGTTGTTGAAAATTGCTGGCAGTGGAAAAAAAAAGTAAATTGTTGTCTAACCATGCACACTGTTTCCTAAAAGGTTTCCTGTAGAATGCAAAGTAGTACTTTTTCTATCCTCACTGAAAGCAAAGTACTGCTGGAAGTGACAAAGTTACTGCCAATAAGATCATATTTTTAGTATGTGGAGTGCGGACTAACCTGATCTCGTGAAAAAATCAGCTGTTTTCAAGTTGGCAATTTTGTATTATGATTCATACAATGTGGTTCGCACAAAAACCTACGATTTTTAAAAGAAAAGCAAACTTGAAGGTCCACCTCTAAACCTAACCAGTGGGGCGCAGACAGACTGTATGAAAACTTATGAATGTGAATTAGCCACCGTTTGCCAAAATGGAAGTGAATATGTTGAATTTGCATCTGGAGATAAACAATGACACAGCATACGTAGCAACCTTGGATATGTTCTTGCATGCCAGCCACAGAGTAATTAGTTTCTGGCAAAATAAGTAATACTGTGTGATTGACTATTGATAAGGTTGACAAGAGTTCGACTTTATGCAAATGAACAGTGGTGAGATGCAGTGAGCGCTGAAGTGTAGACAGTGATTTGCCTGATACACCTGGATACTATAGTCAAGCTAAAACACTAGCTATAGCATGAATTTATTTCCTCAAACCAGAAAAGTGCAAACCCATCCCACAGCCAATTTCATTGGTCAGCTCATTCTTGAGGTCACCTGGCAAGAGAAGTTTTAGAAGGTTAGTATAGTTTTAACATTGTGCAGGAAATCAGTGCAGTTACTGACATGAACAAGGTTTGAAAATAACACCCACAAACCTGTCAAATGCGGGTGGAAACCCTATGACGGTAAAACATATCAACTCACTAGTCAGTTTGGTGGGTTATAGTTCATAAATGATGTACTCCAACCAGGAGCCTCCAACATTAGAACAACAAAGCATAAAGAGTGTTATGCATTTGGACAAGATGTGCCATGTTTTAAAATTCATATACTTTATTTAATTACAAAAACAAAGCACACTGACGAAGGCAGATAGCCGAAACGGTTGTCTTTTTATCTTCTGCTTTGATTCCAATAAAAGATTTAAAGTGTCCAGATCAATCGTTGTAATTACAAAAACAAATAAACAAAAATAATTTTTTTAAATTTAGTTTTATTGAATCCACAAACAATGATTGACGGAAAGCTTTCAATTCAATGATTCTGAATCAGATTTAATAATAAATATATTAAAAATATAAATCTAAACCAGTGATTTCTGTTTATAATCTAGTTTATTTCTGGTATTTTTGGTATATTGCTTGTAGAAGTTCTGCATGGCTGGTAACTTAAGATACGGTATAGCCAATTTGGCTGGTGAGTGAAAAAGTTAATTCCAAACCCTAGACATGATCAATGAAATATTTAGAATTGTTTGCTTGGTGTGGTTTGTGTTTAACTGTTTTAGGGGATTAAGACACGCACACACGTTTGTTTCTGTGAATTGTGGGGACTTTCCATAGACTTCTATTACTTTTATATTAACCCAACTCTAACCCTAAACCTACCATTTACAGAAAACCTGTTTGCATTGTTACACTTTCAGATAAACATCATTTACTATTTTTAATATTTTTTCCCCTCTTAAAATTTCAGGGTTTACTATCCTTGTGGGGACATTTGTTCCCCACAATGTAGCATAGACAAGTACACACACACACACACACACACACACACACACACACACTACTAGTAATAGTGTGCAAAGACCAAGGTTTGGTTTGGCTGGTTATAATGGCCCTGTTAATCCCTGGTTGGTATAGATTCCATTAATAGCCAGTTAAACTGTGTATTCTGAAGAAATTTTTTGCAAGAAACATAAATAACAAATATTTCATTATAGTATAGTAGATGTTTTTTAGTCATGTCTGAGCATTTAAACATTTACATTTACTCATTTTGCAGATGCTTTTATCCAAAACGACTTATTGGGGAAATCATCAAGCGATTCATCTTAAAGAGGCAAACAGACACAGGAAGTGCTCGTAATACCAAGTTTCAGGCATTGTTCAAATAAGTACAAGCTAGAAAGGGAAGGAATAAATAAAGAGAAGACAATTTTTATTTTATTTTTTTAAAATTTAGGATGAAGTCAAAGAGTGTCGAAAGAGATGAGTTTTCAGCTGCCGCTTCAAATTTTCAGGGAATCAAAAAAAAAAAGCCTGGTTCCCTTTAGCAATGCCATCAGATAATGAACTGCCATTGAGATGAACTGGTACAGATGACTTGTAATTGTGTATTGACATGGGTTTCTTTAGAATCGGCTGTGAGGTGGGGTTTTGCGCTTAACTGCTTCAAAGAAGAAAAAAAATTTACGGCAGCAATTTAAACAGTGTGAAAAGGGCTTGAAGGGTTTCACAGAGACAGGTGTGATTTCTCAGGAGACCAATTTCAGTGTCGTCTGTCAGGTAGTAGGAACGTTTTCTATGTGCTGTTGCATAAAATGGCTTAGAGCACTTTAGCATTGTCATTAAAGAGAAAACAGACTGCTTTCTAGTAAAAACCTTCTTATTGTTAAACATTTTTCATAGAAGTGTCATAAGAAGCAGTCACTCATTGTATGTTGAAGCCATGTAGCTTTTGTAGCTTTGTACTTTTGTAGTTTTGTCCAAGTAAATTAAACAGCCATTTCTTTTCCAGCTCTTGGCCACACTGATGTAGAAGAGGATGGATTGAGGAGAAATGACGTGTCCTTGAGAATTTCTGACACTTGCTGTACATTTAATCATTTAGCAGACACTTTCATCCAAAGTGACAAAGTAAAAAAAAAAAAAAAGGTTTTCACATTAATTATGAATCTGCATATAACTCCTTAGTAGTTTTCTGGGAGGCACAAACAAGTAGCATTTAGCTAGCAGAGGGTTAATGAATGTTTTATAACTTATTAATTTGTTAATAACAGTTACTAGAATAGTAAGAAAGTTGTTGGTTCAAAATGTTCTTTCTATCATGGGTCACAAATTCAGTCTGTGGAGTCCAAACGTTTTGGATGGCCTGGAAGCATTTTTCTTTGTGACTCTAATGTGTGAAGTTGCAACATGCAACCCAGTTAACAAATGCCAAACATTTCCACATCATTTTAAACTCACCCCAGACTGCACATTTAGGCCTGTAAAAATGACAGGCTTAGCAGGTGTACTTGTAAAAAGTGACAGTACGTTCCTGAACAGCAGTCTGTTAATGTGATTGCTCTTTGCTGCCACGACCGAAACCCTCATAACAGGAATGTAGTGCGTTGTCATTCAAGCAAATGTTATTCAAAGACAAACAAAAGAGAAAAGGCTTACTGAGCTGTCAAAATGGTATTTTGAAAAGTTATAGTTATAGATTATATAAAGGCTTACATTTGAGATGATAAGAAGATTTTCATGTCAGTCAGTGACACGCATGGAGGGCTAGGAGTGCTGCTTGTAAAGGATCCAATAAAGAATTTATGCTTCTTATAAAACAATAAAATTGTGGAATATCAAAAGTAGAAATATGTAGACATGTAATTTGCATCCATTTATGATTTCACAAAGTGGGCACTGAACAGGTTTGACATCAATAAACGTACTCGGTTACTAACGTAACCTCGGTTCCCTGAGATACGGGAACGAGTACTGCGTCTTGCTAGACGCATATGGGAAAAAAACCTTTTTTCTCCTGAACTGAAGCCTATTTCATTCACGCAGTGAAACTGCACGGCCATTGGTTCGTGCAGGGCTTTAAAAACGAACCAATGGCGCGGCAGCGGAGCTGCACGAGCCTATGGCGACGAAGCCTGCCAAAGCCCGCCAGAATGGGCGGGGCATCTGGCTATATAAGCGGGCGCTAGCCATAGGATTCTCAGGTTTACTTAGACTGAAGCGACGCTACATAGCACGGCAAGCAACGCAGTACTCGTTCCCGTAATCTAGCAAGACGTAGTACGAGTGAAGTATCGAAAGGGAACACAACATGCGTGTTTGCATGACTTCAGAGTACATATGGTGCAAAAGCTCATGATGCCTTTTTTTGGAGCTTGACAGGTAGGGTGACTATTTGCAGTTGTATTTAATTTTTGTGTGAACTACCTGTCATTGAAGTGAAATAAGGGTGGTCAGCTCGTGGTTAGGCACTTGCTGTTGTAGGTGCGATCGCAGGTATGTGTGACCTTTGAACTGGTGATTGACTGACACCTGGTTGGGCTTGAGTGACTGCTTCTGCAGTTCATGAACTATAATTTGGGTTTGGATCTAATTTGAATCCATGTTGATGGCTATCAATAGGGCCTTTCGCACCGCGGGAACCTTTTCATAGTACCAGAACTAATTGTGGAACTACCCACTTTTTGGCGTTTTCGCACCGCCGGAACTGGGCGCGATTTTAGTACAAGACTGCCTTTTTCGAGAACCAAATTAGCAATCGTCCCAGTACTTTAGTACTGTACATTTAGTTCTGGAACTAAAGCGGTGCGAAAGGCCCTAATGAATAAATGCACTACAAATATCTCCAGTAAAAAGATTTGAATTCTTTAAACAAAATAACTTTAATTTGTTTTGCGTATTTGTCTTTACACTAATTTAATCTTCTTAACCTACTGCCATTTTTTGAATTGTTTAAAAAAAAGTCTAACAACTTTTTTTATACTTAAAACAAGAATGGGCTAGAAATATAAGCTTATTTTTACGTTTTTTTTTTTTTTTTGGAAAATGTCATTTTACACAGTCTTACTTGTCTTATTTAGGTCACAAATAATTTTAACTTCTTGTAAGAATATTTAGAGATTTGTACTGCAAAACATCTGATTAAAAATACTGTTTTTTTGTGGTATAATTCTTCTTTTATCTCTCTTGCTCTCTTCTCCTATAGAAATGTGTGTAATGTATCTCTCTATAATGTCTTCATGTGTACACTGTATAACTAACACTGCCCCAGGGTGTAGTTACCTGTACTTCTGCACTACACAGGTGTGATTGTGCTCTCAGTTCAAGGCAGAAGCAGGTCTGAGCGTGAGAGTTCATGAGCTTCCAGTGTTAAAGCTCTCTACCTCATATTATGAACTGAAATTATTGTGGCTACAATGATGTTCAGCTACTTGGTGCTTGTGGTAAGTACAGTCTGTATTGTTGTCACAGTTATCCAATAGGTTAATTCAAGATTCGGTGTCATTTTAAATCAAAAATGTATTTTTATTCTGTTGCTTGTTTGCTGTAAGTTACTTTTTACATTGTTTTGCAAAGGACAGTAATGGTAAACATTTCATTTTTTTTATCTTAAAGAGTTATTTCTACCTTAACCTAATTCTAATTTATTTCTACCATACCTAATTCAGTCATATTGATAAAAAATAAAAAAATAAATGTAATTAAATGTAGTCAAAACCATTGATTCATTGTTGATTTCTCTGTATTTGTTCTGATATTGTGATTATTGGGACCTCGATCTTAATCAGTAATCTGTGCAGTAGAATTAATAATATAATTATTATCAATATAATAATACTATAATAATTATTATTAGACATTTTATGGAAGTCTGTGCTTTTAAATGTGTATTCCTGTAACATGAGTGCCTATCGAGTTCTTTCTGGGGGTCAGTTGAGAAAAACAGCAACAAAGGAGAGTCTAGTATATAGCTTTTCCCAAACCTGTTTCACAACTTTGAATTCTCTCAGGTAAATATACATCGCAAGTTCAAAATGTCTCAAAAAGTACGCAAAAAAAAAATGTCCTTTGACCCTGCCTTCATGGCAGAAATGACTAAAAATGATCCAAATGTTAATGACTGAATGGCATTTTTAGTGGTAAAGCAAAGCTGTTGCATCATGTTCACATCATCTTGGTGAGATGCATTTGAAACATTTCTCTTAGCTTTAGGTTTTTTTCTGCTCTTAATTGATGTAACATGTTTAAAGCCATACAGTAAATAACACACACTGTTTCTGTTGAAAGGGAATGATCTGTCTGTGCAGCACAGAGCCTCTCAAACGCCATAAACGGTCCTGGATTATAGACTCGTTTGACATTGTGGAGGAACACCCGGGGCCTTTCCCCTATGAACTGGGGCAGGTAAATACCATTTCTCTCTAATGCACTGCGGGTATCAAATAATAAAATAATTCAAAACTTGGAGTGGTATATCATTTTGGTTAAAGATCTGGGTTTGTTGCTGGCTTGGTTGGGCAAAATTCTCAATTAAAACTCCCTTCAAATGCATGTATGTAAATTTGAATTAAATTAGCCACAAACCAGAGGATGTTGAATTGGAATGACAGAAAGACAAATTTATTTATTTAGTATAAATTTACTTTGTGCTTTATTCTTTTATTTTTCTTTCTTTCTTTCTTTCTTTCTCTCTTTTGATCAAAAAATAGAGTAACAAACTCTACATTGTTGCAAAAATTTCATGAAATAAAAAATATTTTGCATGCATCATCATGCATCATTTCAGAAAAAAAAATATTAAACCATTTTCAAATATTTCTTGAACATCAAATATTAGAATGATTTCTGAAGGATCATTTGTGACCCTGAACCACAAAACCAGCCATAAGGGTCACTTTTTCGAAATGCCAGCGACTTAAGACTGGTTTTGTGGTCCAGGGTCACATTTGACACTGAAGATTGGAGTAATGCTGAAAAATCAGCTTTACCCACAAAGGAATAAGTTGCATTTTTAAAGGGGTCATATGATGTTGCTAAAAATAAGATTATGAACACATGGCGGGCTAGAGTGAGCGGAGGCCGGAGGGCTTGAGAACGGCGCGGCCGGCGGATTCAAGGAAGAACACACAGCGCCTTCATGATATGGCGGCAGCAACAATACTACTGCGAGAATAAAAGTTACGCCTTCTTTCTTTGATTGAACATTTGGGCGGCGTTATGCAATGACGTAGACATGTGGGGACGTGTTAGAACGAGCCGTTTTAGGTAGGCGTGGTTGACTCTTAACTTTTATAAAGAATATCTCTTTGGATTTGAGACTTTAGTCTTTGCAACTTTACAGATCTTCTTTATGAACCAAGAGCTTGTAACACTTCAAAGAGAAAGGAAAAATTTTAATCACATCATATGACCCATTTAAATATATTAAAATAGAAAGCAATTCTAATTGTTATTAATAATATTTCACTGTATACATGAAATATCTTATTAAAAACTACATTAAATTTCTTTGCATAAAAAGTATCAGTTTAATGACAAATTATCAAGTATCGCAAACAACGTGCCATGATGTCGTAAAACTTGCCATCCTGATAAAATTTCTTTTTATCCCAAATTCTAGATTAAACTGGACCGTAGCTATTTAGTGGAGTTCAGGTTAAAAGGAAAAGGTGTGGATGAAGATCCAAAGGGTGTCCTGTCTATTGATTCGCTCACAGGGATCATTAAAGTCCACCGGAAAGTCGACTATGAGCAGTACAGTGTTCTGATGGTAAGAGGAATCAGATTTTTTATTAGATATAGGTTTTATTAAGGTCTTATGTCTCACTTGGGATGAAGAGGATTAAGTGAGTAAGTAATATTAAGGGCATAGGTTGGAACTAATTTCATCATCCTTTCAAAGCTGACCTTCCAAGCAAGAAATAAGTCCAACTTGGCCATAGATACACAACTTGGCATGGAAGTCAACATACTGGACATCAACGACAACCCGCCGGTATTCCAGAGGAGGGTTTATGATGTCACTGTAAACGAAGCAGCAAAACAAGGTCAGTATCATTGCCGAACTGTTGAATTTTCATCAACTGTAATTAGGTGTATTTCAGGTTTGATTTACTGCAAATTAATATGTAAATCCTATCCACCTTATTTTTCCCGTAAGAGTGGGAAAATTTTATGTTTCTGGCTTCCGGTGTCATTGGCTTCCAGCTATTTTTAGCTGCACAAAACAGCTCGTTTTGCTGCTTGATATTGCAAACTGGTGTCTTACCATTTTATTTTAATGTAGGCATATAAATACACACACATGCATGCATATATTTAAGAAAACTATGTTACGTTTATATATTAAATATATTTATATATGATATCATTTATATGAATATAAATATAAACATGTAAATACATTAGAAGTTAAACTCCCTTAAAACAGAGTTGTTGCTTTTTTAACATTATGACTAGTTTAATGTGTCTACCAGCTTCACTGCCGTTTTAGTAATTTTTCTGAAACCATTTGTAATTTCTGCCACATTGTAAATCACCATTCATTCAGAATATGATAGTGGTGGAAATTAGTTTCTAAACAGTTGAATCTTGTAGCATCATAAATTCACACAAATACAATTAGCTTGTTTGATTTTTTTGCATAATCTGACAAAATTACATCTTTATCAGAAATTACATTCAATAAAAATATTCAATTCTGTTTTTAAACATTATGTCTTATATGGGACAACTGTAATATTTTATGGTAATTTCACACAAGAATTGCTGAAATATATTTGTTCTGAATCACCAAGATTGCATAAATAATGAAAATGATTATTGATTTACATATTTTAAGATTATGAGTCTAAGTCTATTCATTAAAGTTATCGGAAAATTAATATGATTAAAATAAAATAAAAAATCTGAAACTATAATTATTATATTAACCTTCATGAAAAAATACTCCTATTGTTGAAGAAACACTATAAAAAGAAATGTTGCTTTTATGAATAAGCTTTTATTTATAAGCCCTCAAAATATGAATTAGTAATGGCAAATATGTGATATGTTTATTTCCCTGAGATTTTAGAGGGAAAAATGTATTATTCACTCACATTTATGTAATTTCAAACCCATACAACTTACTTTCTTCTGTTGAACACAACATTTTAAACAAATTGGTTGCTTTTTTCCATACAATTACAATAAATGGTTTTAAAAAAAGAGCACCATGAAAGTAATATGAAGGTGTTTTTTATGACTTGTGTGCTATATTTCAGTTTTTTTGATGCCATACAATCTTTGTGTGACAAAACTTTAATTTGTTATTCATTGAAAATCGTGATATCCCCAAAATAAGTGACATTGTCTTATTTTAAGGCTTCAGATCTTTTCAATTAATTGCTTGATCCACTTCACATTACTATTTCATTGATTCAGTAACAGCAGTTAACCCTCTACCGCATGGTGTGACCATATGGCAACATGGTCTTTGTGTTCATTTCCTTGCCACTGTCTCTTTAAGAGAACATTCTCGTTTTTTTTGTTGGAAAGAGAAGACCTTAGTTTAGCCAATGATGTGCTTTGGGTAAGTCACATGACATGCAGTTTTTTTCTGTGGCGAGATTTCTGACAGACTGCCGTCTCTTGCCGGTAGTTGCTGAAAGCAAACTAAAACGTCAGTAACAAACAAGGACCAGTCCGTGTCACTTCCACTATTGTATGCTGTTGCCGTATGGCAACATATCATAAAGTACCTTAAAATAATATTTTTTTCAAAAAAATTTTTGCCAGCACTTCAAGTTAAGCCATTCTTCGAAAAGAAAAAGAGTCAAATATTTTTTTCTATAGGTCTATCATAATGCGTGCGGTAAAAACTCAAATCCATGACCTTAGTGTTGTTTGTACTATTGTTTGAGATACAGGAAAGTGCTTTTGCATCATTTTTGAAGCATAATTAGTTCCAATTTATTGTAATCGTATGGAAAAGAGTGACTAGTAGACTATTTAGATTTTCTCATTTTGAAAAAAAAGTTATATGGAAGTGGAACAACATGACGATGAGCAAATAATAGATTTAAATTTTCAGAATAAATATTCCTTAAAGAAATGAAGTCATGCTCTTTATATTGTCTGTTTGCAGGTGGTTTTATTGTAGGTGTTTTAGCAATTGATAAGGACGCACCAGGAACTCCGAATTCCACCATTGATTACAAAATCATTTCTGTCACTCCAACAACTAAAAATGTGGAATTCTACATCCAAGAAAGTGGTGCAATATCTTTCAAAGGATGCTTTGATTATGAGGTAAAATAAAAGCTCAAGGAATGCATAATTTGCAAGTACAGAAATAATTACTTTGTTGTTACTTGCACAGTGCATAACATACTGTACTATAGCCTATAGCATATGCATGCCTTTAAAACCAGTGTGTCATGCTAGGATTGGGATATTGCAGCAAAAAGACATGAGCTATCATGTTTGTGCCTGACAGACCAACAGGCATCACAGTCCAGTTTCAGTGTTCAAGTAACATGTGAAAACATGTCTTTAAAATATCTTGACATTTGCCAGGTTATTTAAAGTTTTTGAGTATGTATATGAAGAGTCTAACCGGTTTTCTTTTCAGGTGGCTAATAAATACTCTATAACAGTTGAAGCAAAGGACCGTGGAGTTGTAAAGCTGTCAAGCACAGTGACCATAATTGTCAACCTTCAGGATGGCAACAATCATTTACCAGTTATCACAGGGCAAACGGTTAGTGTTAAGGGGATAGTTCACCCAAAAAATTAAAATTCTGTCATTGTTTACTCACCCTCATGTTGTTGATGCTTTTAACCAAACAGTTGCTTAGTCACTGACTTCCATTAAAGGGGTCATATGATGCGATTTCAATTTTTCCTTTCTCTTTGGAGTGTTACAAGCTCTTGGTGCATAAAGAAGATCTGTAAAGTTGCAAAGACTAAAGTCTCAAATCCAAAGAGATATTGTTTATAAAAGTTAAGAGTCAGCCACACCTACCTAAACCGGCTCGTTCTAACACGCCCCCACATATCTACGTCAATATGTGGGAAGATTTGCATAACGCCGCCCAAATGTTCACGCAAAGAAAGAAGGCGTAACTTTTATTCTCGCTGTAGTATTGTTGCTGCCGCCATGTCGTGAAGGCACTGTGTGCTTCGTTGTGAAAGCGAAACTACTTTGTTTGGCCTTCCAAAAGAGGACGATATCGCTTCGTCATGCCTGGAGCTGATCCGGGCTGGTCGCTGAGGAAATACTTCAATTTCGCTCTGTCGATCGCTGGATCAGCTTTCAGCGTGGACGAAGCGGAGTCCAGCCCGGGGTCGTCACATGTGGTTGCCGCAGGCATCACAGTATGGTAAGGGACGTAACATTTCCGTCACACATTTGAGGAATTCGGCCAATCACAACACTCGGGATAGCTGGCCAATCACAGCACACCTCGCTTTTTCAGCCGATGAGCTTTGTAAAAATCGACGCGTTTCAGAAAGGCGGGGCATAGAGGAGAAACAATAATGTACAGTATGTGGAAAATAATGTGTTTTTAACCTTAAACCGCATAAACACATTTCATTACACCAAATACACAAAATAATGTTATGTTTAGCAGCATCATATGACCCCTTTAAAAACAGGGTTTAGTTGTCTGTGTTAAGCTGGGATAGGAGAAAGAATTGTAACATTTATGCTGTAATTGTTCATGGCAATGTGATGCTTTGCTTTAAAATTCAATAATTCAGACCTACAGTTACGGTAATATGTCAATGAAAAAGGCCATACAGTTAGAATCATGACTAAAGGCTAAAGTAGGATAAAGGCTCAAACCTGTGGCTAATCAAGACAAGGTACTTATGTTTTAGCCAATAACATAACTCATAACAAAGTTGTGCATGGTCACATTGCAGCCCATATATTACTCTGAGTCATTAACGCTTGCCCATTGCATTGGTTATTTTAAAAAGATCATGATCTAATCAAATCCAAAACAAATCATTTTCCTATACTGCGGTGGGGGATTTCCACCATTCTCATCTTTTAAATCTGCCACCAAGTTAATGAGCCATAAGTCAATTAACTACTTTTAGTTTACAAGACAGAGGTTTTGAATGCTGGGGATGGGTATACTCCTCTCTGAAATCTGCCTCTGAAAATTTGTCCTGTGGTTTGCTGAGGGTGACACTTTGTCATGGACGAGATGAACTATATTTGCATCTGTGGTTTATATAAAGTTCTCAGTGTTCATCAATGTTAAATTACTTTCTCCTATTCCATCTTAACTTTTAGAGACAACTACACTGAAAAAATGTTTTCATTCATCCAATTAAAAAAATTTAGGGTAATGATTCACATCTATATTTTTTAACTTGAGCCAATGAAAAATAAATAACTTGCCCAAAGGGTGTTATGAATGAAACATTTTTTTCAGTGTACAAGTTTATATGGTAAGGGGTGTAACATTTCCGTCACACGCTTGAGCTTTTCGGCCAATCACAACGCACTGGATAGTTGGTTAATCAGAGCACACCTCGCTTTTCAGACCGATTAGTTTTGTAAAAATCGACGCGTTTCAGAAAGGCGTGAGGGAGGGAAGAAACAATAATGTACAGTATGTGGAAAATAATGTGTTTTTTTAACCTTAAACCGCATAAACACATTTCATTACACCAAATACACAAAATAATGTTCTTTTTAGCAGCATCATATGACCCCTTTAATATATATTTTTTTCTCAATGCCGTTAAAGTCAATGGCTACCAGCAACTGTTGGTTTACCAACATTCTTCCAAATATATTATCAAATGTTACCAGAATTTTCATTTTTGGGTCAACTGTTTTTAAATTTTCCCACTTCACTAGGGTTCAGCTAATGTGGTGGAAGGGACAAATGGTACATCACCTCTCAAACTACATACAGCTGATGCTGACACGCGTCCCACTGCTGCATGGAGGGTCAGATACTCCATACAAGGGGATAAAAGTGGCCACTTTGCCATCCACACTGATCCAGACACCAATGATGGAATCCTCACTGTGGTTAAGGTATGTTTGCACACTGTAAATGTCATGCTATGTTCACTAATCTCATTACAAAGCAGAAATAAATTATTAAGAGATATTGACTCATTTATAGGTCATTAGTAGGGTAAGATGTGGACAAATGCCCAACAATTGCCCCATTGGGCATCTTCCTGCATACTCCTGGCCTCGTTTTTGTCTTGACCACAGATTACACACAAAAAAATACACATTTCAGTCACTTTTTGGATTGTTAAATCTTTATTAATGTAAATATAATGTGCATAGGTTTGGTCTTGGTGGACTAGATCTGCTACGCTGCTGCTGCAGAAAAAGTAGACTTGCTTCTGCTAAATGCTCGGCTCATAAAATTAAAAGGAAACATGCTGCTGTTGCTACAAGATCCTTGTAGCAGCTCTAGAGGACATGCATAGCATGCAGACACAGTGTTCATTGAATACGTCCTAGTTATATAGGTAAACGGTAATGAGCACGTTAATCTGATTGGCTGGGCCCCCTCGGGAGAAGGGCCCCCCCCCCGACTCGCGGGGCCCCACACAATTGCGTGCTTTGCCTGCTGGGTAAACACGCTACTGGTCATGAACTGAGAAACCAAAAGAGGTAATTGTAAGCACCGCCAATGCAGCTTTAGATCAACTCCTGCTTACACTGCAAAAAATGCTTTTCTTAGATTTTTTTGTTTTATTTCCAGCCCAGATATCTAAAAATTCTTAAATCAAGAAGGATTTTCTAGACAAGTAAAAATTATTGTCTTGTTTTCAGAAAAAAAAAAAAGTCAAAATTAAGCGAGCTTTTGTTTGAAACAAGCAAAATAATCTGCCAATGGGGTAAGCAAAATAATCATGTTTTCTGTTTGAAATAAGATTATTTTGCTTACCCCATTGGCAGATTATTTTGCTTGTTCGAAGCAAGATCTCACATAATTTTGACTTGTTTTTTCTGAAAACAAGACAATTCTTTTTACTTGTCTAGAAAATCCTTCTTCATTTAAGAATTTTTAGATATTTTGGCTGGAAACAAGACAAAAAAATCTAAGTAAAGCATTTTTTGCAGTGTAGACATCACTGCCTGTTTAGCCCCGCCCACTGATTCGTGCATGTAGTGTTTACGAGCGACGCGAACGCGTAGGTGTACGCAGAAACCAAACGATAAAAATGCTCTGAAGACATCAAGACGCTGTGCAGTGCCAAGTTGTGGAAAAACAGTGTTTGCGTTACCTTCCTTCTGATCCCAACATTAGGAGAGAGTGCATGGACTTTATTTTCAATGAATATTTAATGATCCAGACCGCCGAAGTAAGAACTTGAGCTGCGTCCCAAATGACGCACTACACACTATGCACTCATACACTATGTACTTATGCACTATGTACTCAACCATGTATGGTATAAAGTATATAAGGTTATTTTGTCATTCATAATCGGAGTCTCATAGCCCCTCCCCCTTCGGTACGTAATTAAAGCTGCCATAATTGAGTGCATTCCATACTTCATTTTTCAGTTATTTAAGTACATCATCCGGGTATTTAAAGTGCACTTTTTCTTTTTGGAATTTTCAGTGTGAACGCACTACTCGCACCATTTATACTACTAAACGTCATAGAATAGTGCATAAGTACGTGATTTGGGACGCACCTTTGGTCCTTTTTTCACTTCATTTTTACCACGGATTTGTTTACAAACAAGGCACAATTCGATGCAGGATTTGTGTTTTCATTACGTGGTCACTATTGCTTTATCTCTTCTTATAGATCGTTTGATATGTATTGAGTTATTTATGCATTTTTGACTTAAATCACAGCAGCGTCCATCTATGAGGAATTTACGCTGTCAAACATACACAACTGTAAGCCAATCATAGCAGAGTCTACAATCTGCCAAGCCTATTCAAACAGAGTGTTCTGATGAGGGGGGTAAAATCAAGACAAAAAAAATAGCTTATTACTTCTAAATTATGTTTTTTGATGTAAAAATCTTGATAACATTACGTATAAGTGGACCTCAGAGAACAGTACAAAAAAATATAATAATAAGAGCCAGTTCATGACCCCTTTATATTTTTAGATTTTTTGAGTAAACAATATATATATATATATATATATATATTGAAGTGAATGATTTGTGAGAGTGAGGACCCGAGCAGCATGTTGGTACTAATGTTATTATAATCTGCCAAGCCTATTCAAACAGAGTGTTCTGATGAGGGGGGTAAAATCAAGACAAAAAAAATAGCTTATTACTTCTAAATTATGTTTTTTGATGTAAAAATCTTGATAACATTACGTATAAGTGGACCTCAGAGAACAGTACAAAAAAATATAATAATAAGAGCCAGTTCATGACCCCTTTATATTTTTAGATTTTTTGAGTAAACAATATATATATATATATATATATATATATTATGAAGTGAATGATTTGTGAGAGTGAGGACCCGAGCAGCATGTTGGTACTAATGTTATTATATTCACCTTTAATCCTTACTGTAATTCATGGTGTTATTATTCAGTGATTCCACATTTCAGATGTATTTGTTATTCATTAAAATCTATACTAATTAGGTGAAATCATTCCGTTAGAATTCACAGTCTTGCTATAATGACATACGTTCAGTAAAAAAAGTCATGGAATACATTTACCTGCTATACTGATATTGTGTGTATTGTTTTCATGCAATTCTTTTCCAGCCTTTAGACTATGAAGAAAACCCAGAACAAAAACTCACCATCTTTGTTGTGAACGAAGAGCCTTATTTCTCTTGTGAGGTTAAAGAGAGATCTGCAGATGGGCTCTGGACCATCATCACAAATCCACCAAAACAGTCCTCTAGGAATATTACCATTACTGTGGAAGACGCCAATGACCCTCCATTCTTCCCAGATCCAGTAAGAAAAGTAATTTTGGAAGAAAATGGTGCTGTCGGAGCTTTTGTAGACAAAGTGACAGCAGTCGATCCTGACACTGGACGTCCCCACAAACTGGAGTATGTGTTCAATCATCAGAATCACTTGGCTCCAAAAATATCTGGACAATAAAGCCATAGTTAAAATGTGTCCTGTTGTTGCAATCTATAAAATACCAAACCATGTGGCATGACCATGATATGCTTGATATTTTGTATCTCATATAGTGACATGTCTAAACGTGTCCAAATACTTTTGTTGCCACTCCATATGGGGAATTCAGACAGTAAGTTTGTTAATAATAAGCTATTTATTTTCTCCCGCGCCAGGTATTCTATTGAACAAGATCCTGCAGGCTGGTTCAGAGTAGACAAAACAACTGGGGAAATCTTTGTAAAAGAGTCTTTGGACAGAGAGTCAAGTCATGTGACCAATGGGACTTATACAGTCACTGTCCTTGTGACAGAGAAGGGTAATACAATATAACTGTTTTGCATTTGGCTTGCAAATAACTGGTAACGACTACATCTATCCATCCATGTTCGAAACCGCTTGTCTTATGTAGGGTCTCAGAGATGCTGGAGCCTATTCCAGTGTGCTGGGCTGTAGAAAGAGACAAAACCTACATAGTTTACTAAAACTGTTATCATCTAGAAGTATTATTTTCCATTTTTCTCTGATTTTTCACACCAGATGACCATCCTCCAATGACAAGCACTGCTACCATTCAGATCCACATTGAAGACAAAAACGACAATGTCCCTATTTTAAAGGAGAACATGGTTTCTGTCTGTCAGTCTGATGAAGTGTCAAGTACAGAGATCACAGCCTATGACCTTGATGGAGATCTGTACAGCGGTCCGTTCAGTTTTGAAATTATGGGAGATCATAAGGAAGAATGGAGCTTTGACCCCAGTCATGGTAAATAATAGTAATAATAAAAAAAAAAAACGTGTTTTAAATAGTGCATTATATAGAATCTTATATAGTGTTCTCAGCATTAAGTTAGATTTTACTAAGCTCTGATGTAAAACACATGGTCATCACCTTTCATATTTTTTGCTTTGTCTTTTAGGTAACACAGTGCATTTGGTGAAGGATAAACGCGTTCATGCCAGTCTGAACACATTGATTGTGAAAATCTCTGATAAACAGGGCAGGTTTGTCCTCCAGAATCTCTCTGTTGCTGCGTGTGATTGTGCGGTTTCACCAAACTGTCTGATGGAGCGCAACACACAGCAAAAAGTGGGAAGTGGCTTGATAGGAATTACCATTCTTGCCGCGCTGATGATATTTGGTGAGCACAGGATTCTGTTAAATTCCCTATAAAATTATTTGATAAATAGATTTCTTATCCTGTGTTGTCCTACTATTACTGGGGCAGGAGGACAGTTAAGTAACATTTATTATTATTATTATTAGTATTTCACAAATTAAGTTATTTTGATATGACCAAATTAAATCGTTTCAAAGTGATTTTGTGTGGTTTCACACAACTTCAAACTTTCTTTTTTTTTGTTAAATCTTTGAATTATAGCAAACTGTTGGCAAGCAATAGCGCTAAATGCTAAGTCAGCTCCTAAAGTAAAGCAGCAAAGACAGTCTTGTCTATGTTTCCATACTCCTATTCACCAATGGTAACCCAGTTCGATTGAAATTCAACATTAAACACTATCAAGTCTCTTTCATTTCTCATCTTGCTAAAAAACACAAAAATAGTACTAAAACAAGCACTCCCTATAAACTCCCTATACATTTTTATTCTCACTGTTAAGTCCTATGCAAAGAATGCTAGGAACTATATATTCTTTTTAAAATATGTATCACATTTTCTGTTATGTACATAAAATAAAATAAAATAAAATAAAATAAACACCATAAAAGCAAGGACGTATGTTTTCTGCACAACAACACACTGGTGTCATGCGAAAATACAATTTAAACAAAATTGTTTCTTTTAGTTGAATCTTTTGGGAGAGTTGTTTGCTGTTTTAAAAAAAAATCCAAACTGAATGAAACAGGTTCATACCTGAAATCATGATTTTCCATTAGAACAATACACAAATTACGCGTATAGCGTTAGTTCTGGGAGGTCACGTGAGTCAAGCTTGCATCGGCTGACTCTCAGCTGATCACATCTAGCTATAGGAATACGACACCTATCACAGCATTCCTATATAAGGTCTATCCAGTATTATTCAGCTGCTATTTCGCTTGCTCAGGAGCAAATTACCCTCCTCCATCCCCAACTCCTCCTTTCGCCACAGTCAGGACTTGGTTTTCTGATATTCCTCATTGAATCAGACTCCTTTTATCTTGACTAATGTTGTTACACTTAAATATCATTAAGTACATTAATGATATCTGCTTTGTTCTGTACTGTTTACCATTGGGGGGTTATTATTGCTGCTCTCCCTGCTCATTCATGACGGGTTGCATGGATGGGCAGGGAGTTTTTGCCCAGTACAGAACCATACCGCCAAACCAAACTGTATGCTAAGTGTCAGTCATTTTGACGATAGTGGTCCTGACAGAAATATATGTGCAATAAGTTCTAATATTTCATGTTGCTTTTAAGAAGTAAAAGCATCTTGAATCTGAAAGATGTTTTTTCTTTTAGCATGTCTGTTGCTGTCTCTCATTTGCTCTTGTGGGACTGTGAAGTCTCTGGTGCAGGTAGACAATGTCTTAGAAGATGCCCTTCTGCCTTCTAACATCGAGAAACCTGGCACTGATTGTGTGGTAAAACCTTACATTAAGATTTCTTATGAAAAGCTAAATGGCCCTTTCACAGTGAGGTCTAATACAAAGATAACAAATTAATGTTCTACTCAATTTTTTTTTACATTCATAAAGGTCCCGACTATTCTATTAAAGAAGGCATCTGTTAGTCACTCAAAGGATGCAACTTTTGTCAGTAATGGGGCTCAACAGACAACTGACATTCAGGGGGTATGCTAAACATTTCTGTTTGTTTCATAATGAGATCTCGGAAACACTATACATTTCTTATAGAGCCACTGTCATTCTTTACACTACAAATCATTGTATTGTATTCATTTTGTTTGTTGATTACAGGTATCTAGCAAAATTACAGCCATTCATAGTCTCCCAGTTCAAATGGATGAGTGCTGGTCTAGAGACAGATCACAGTGCTATTCCAGTGAGGTAATACAACAGTTCATGTATGAAATTGTCCCAATCAAATATCCTTTGAAAGTAAAAGTGAAAGTTCAGTATTTACTGTATACTGTCTTCTGTTTCTAAGAAACAGACATGGATGTGGAAACAGTATCAGAGTGAAAACCGCTACCAGGTAAACCTTAATCATTTCATGGCATGTTGTTACTTGTTACTGTTCAGTGAAACTAGTGAAATCTTAAAATCAGTAATATACATGGGGTTTTCTTACACCCTTAGGGTTCAACATTTAGCAGGAGGAGCTCACAAAGAAGACAGGGTACCTATTTCATCAGCAGCTCAACTCTACAAAGTTTGCTCTCTCAGGTACATTCGCCTTCAGTTTTCCACCCAGACACGCAGCAGGTCAATTCAACATTAATTCATCCATTCATTCACTGACTAAACATATTTCTTTCTCAACTTTCAGAGATTGCATTCAATACAGTGCCTAGAAAATGAATTGCTTGATTACGAACCTCAGCTTTACGCAGTTGAGGACAACTCTGATCATTTTGTAGACCTGGACCCCATAGACCTGCCTATGAATGAGTTTGATCCTGAGTTGCTCTCAGACCTCGGACCAGCATTTAAGCATCTGGCTTCTATCTGTAACCCAGGGACACTGTCAAAACCAGAAGTGATGAAGAATGGGATCAGATAGTCTAGTGATGAAGATGATGATGAAGATGTTTCACCTTTGTATTCAGGACTGGTCACTTGTAAGCAGAAATTCCGAAAGAAACCAATGGGGAGATTTTTTAAAATAAAATTTCCTCCATAGAAAAACTGCAGAGTTTAAATTGGGATTAGTATCTTTTTGTTCATAATGGATGTTATGTCTTAAATAGGTTGGTATGATAGCATTGTTTCTTTCGGAATTTCTGTGAAGAATGGCAATTACTCAAACATGCCAACATTCACACATTCGGTCAGAGATTTTTCAAAATGTATCAATTTTCCACTAATGCAAATGGTCTCAAATCACACTTTGAGTTTTATTTCGAGATATATTTCAAGTGCAATAAAATGCACCTGCAAAGACAAGTTATTACTACCTCAGTTTGGGAAACGGCAAGGATCTATATTTCATTCATGTTTACATATCTTAAAACAAATAATGCAGGTAAAAACATTGTACTCAGGGCTACAAAGAATTATATCTTTATTAATCTTTTCTTAGCTGTACTGCCTGTTTTGTGAGAGGATTGTATACATTAACATTGGACATTTAAATGCCTTTTTATCCTTACACAGTTAAAATGTAGAAAAAAACAAAAACAAGAATCTACAAAAATGTGAAGGAAATCATGGAATAGTTCAAAAATTAATGAATTACCTGTAGAAATGTATTATTGTGTTTGACCCAGTGCTTGAAGTGGGAATGAATGGTGCCGGTTTCGTACCTTATTTTCTTAATTAAAATGATTGTTTAGTGAATGTTTTCTTTTGAGATCTCTATAACCACACAACTGTCTTACCCTGTCATGCCATTCCAGCTGTCATGAATTCTTTTAATTTGGGAAAATAAAGATGATTTTTCATGACCATACTGGATGTGGAGTAATGTCTGTATAGCTACTGTCACGATCCTGAGTTGCTCTCAGACCTTGGACCAGCATTTAAGCATCTGGCTTCTATCTGTAACCCAGGGACACTGTCAAAACCAGAAGTGATGAAGAATGGGATCAGATAGTCTAGTGATGAAGATGATGATGAAGATGTTTCACCTTTGTATTCAGGACTGGTCACTTGTAAGCAGAAATTCCGAAAGAAACCAATGGGGAGATTTTTTAAAATAAAATTTCCTCCATAGAAAAACTGCAGAGTTTAAATTGGGATTAGTATCTTTTTGTTCATAATGGATGTTATGTCTTAAATAGGTTGGTATGATAGCATTGTTTCTTTCGGAATTTCTGTGAAGAATGGCAATTACTCAAACATGCCAACATTCACACATTCGGTCAGAGATTTTTCAAAATGTATCAATTTTCCACTAATGCAAATGGTCTCAAATCACACTTTGAGTTTTATTTCGAGATATATTTCAAGTGCAATAAAATGCACCTGCAAAGACAAGTTATTACTACCCCAGTTTGGGAAACGGCAAGGATCTATATTTCATTCATGTTTACATATCTTAAAACAAATAATGCAGGTAAAAACATTGTACTCAGGGCTACAAAGAATTATATCTTTATTAATCTTTTCTTAGCTGTACTGCCTGTTTTGTGAGAGGATTGTATACATTAACATTGGACATTTAAATGCCTTTTTATCCTTACACAGTTAAAATGTAGAAAAAAACAAAAACAAGAATCTACAAAAATGTGAAGGAAATCATGGAATAGTTCAAAAATTAATGAATTACCTGTAGAAATGTATTATTGTGTTTGACCCAGTGCTTGAAGTGGGAATGAATGGTGCCGGTTTCTTACCTTATTTTCTTAATTAAAATGATTGTTTAGTGAATGTTTTCTTTTGAGATCTCTATAACCACACAACCGTCTTACCCTGTCATGCCATTCCAGCTGTCATGAATTCTTTTAATTTGTGAAAATAAAGATGATTTTTCATGACCATACTTGATGTGGAGTAATGTCTGTATAGCTACTGTCACACTTGTCTAAAAAAATTGTTAAAAAAATGCAATGCTGGCAAAAAATTTTTGTTGACCCCATTCATGAAATCCTTCTTTTAATCTTTTATTCAATACCTCAGTGACTTAAACATTTATTGAAGATACACTCGTATTTAAAAAATATTTTTGTATCTGATTTTGACAATCACTATATATATTACACCTTTTTTATTATTTATCACACAATATTGTAGTTTGGTTGAACATTTGATTTGTTATCTTTTACATGATTACATTCGGCTGATTTTAACCTGACAGAATTTCTCCCTATTAAAATTCAGTTTACTTCCCACAAGGTGGAGAAACCAATTTTAAGATATTGCCGCCACCTAGTGGTTTATGGAGAAAACTGACATTTATCACAATACCAACATGTTAAAGATGTTGTAAGAATTGCTCGGAAGTCCATGCACACTAGACACATTTAATCTAAGTCTGCTTATGGGGTTGCATTTACATACATAAAAATTAAGGCAGATCACTAGGTTTACAACAAACCTGGCTTCTGCTTCACATTTAGCTACATTTATGCATTTGACAAATATGCTTTTATTCAGAGATTTACACTGCATTACTTATTGAAGTTCGACCTTTTGGAGTCATGACCTTGGCGTTGTTTGCACCACGCTCTACTAAATGAGCTACAGAAATATTATAAAGTGTGCACACATTAAGATTAAATTAAAATAAGGCAACATTGTGTGATTGTAATACTATTTAAGTGAACATCAAATCATTAGACTAGTTTAACAAATATGACAATGTTAAGAACAGTCAGATTTAATACGAAGAACATTTTAATAGAATGTTGTTGTTTTTATTATGCCCAAAGAACTGAAACTACCACAACATCCTTTATATAAGATTCAGATATCAACTTTTTCTTGTTAACATAGGCATGCTATAATAGATCATATATCATAAATCGCCATGAGGTATAACAGAACATATAACAGAGTATATAACAGAATCACTGTTATCATCACTTAAAACTGTTATAACGAATGTTGTGAACATTTAACTATGGACAGCTGCATAGCATTGGAAAACGTGGATTATACGTTTTTTAATGCAACAATTTGACCAAGAAATTACAGAACCAGAGCTTCACAGTCATTTCTGAAATCTAACAACTCGGTATAGATATTGAACTGATGAGGCACTTATTTGCATTGCTTATAATTAAGCATAATAAAACAAACCAAGGTGCTGCTGACTTTTGTTTTGATGGATAAGAAAAACTAACATCATGCATGCAACCAATATTTGCATTTCAATCTTTGAAAACATGTTAAAACTGAATTCACGCAGGTAGCCAGACTGTTTGTTCTGAACCAGAATTTGAACGGATAGATATTCTTTAATATTTTAAATCACATCCTTTGGAAGAAAAGCAAGAGTTCTCTGTTGTTTGCTTTAATATATTAGTTTGCACATTAGTGTGCAATCTAATATTGTGTTCATGTAGTATTTATTTTCTGGAGGATGAAGAGCGAAGACAGCGAGCTGCCGTGAGGTGATCTCTGACATGATTTGATAGCGAAAAACCCCTTCCACACTTCGGGCAGCTGTGGCGATAATCACCTTTATGAATTCTCTCGTGTTCCTTCAAGGTGTATTTGGATTTAAAATGACTCCCACACAATCCACAGCAGAAAGGTCTCTCATTCTGGTGTACTAACATGTGACTCTGCAAACTTCCTGTGTTCCTGAAACGTCCATCCTGGTGTTTTCTCCTTTGCCTTCGTAAGACCCCTTGAAAGGATTCAAGGTCACGCTGAACAGACGACGGCTCTTGTTCAGTTACTAGAAGTTCATCACACTGCTCTGACTTAACCGTGATGGATGACTGTGGATCTGTGCCACCACTATCTTTATTCTCTGGCAGAAGTGAGAGGCACTGAGGGGATTCCTGCCCTCAGACCCCTTCAGAAAAGGGGCGAAGTATTGAAGGAGGCTTGACTCAAAGGCTCATGGTTGGCAAACTCCAACTTCACTCGTATTTCTGAGAGCTCTGAACCCATCGGACCTTGCAGAACTCCATCTCTCTGAGTATCTGGATGACAAGAGGCATTAGATTAGTTTTCTACTGCAAAAACATTGAGGCGCTTTTATATGACATGATAATTATGTGGAAACCTTGGAGTAACATGACAGTTACTCTAAGTTAGTTAAAATAATACCATGGTACTAATATTGTTCACGTCACAAACATATTAACACCAAGTATTATCCCCCAAAGGAATATGACTTGAAAACTGTCATAAAGAGTTATTGTGTAACTCATATGGCTAACTTAGCGTTACTGACCATGGCATGTTTCTGCACAGCTGCAGATTCGCCTCCTCTGACAATAGTTCTCCTGCTTTAGACACTCGATTTCTTTCTTATATTCAGTCAAATTTTCTTTGACACAGTCGAATATTTAATCGGCTGCTGCCATCATGCGCTTAATCAAAAATGAATACAATGATTCTAATTCCATCGCGCTCAGTTGTGTTTCAAACTAAACTCTTCTTCTGTCTCTTAACTAACGTTACTTCTCGTTGCATCCAGTGGGGACATAATTATGGATTATAATGACTCGTACTGTCTTTTTACGCATTTCGTTGCATTAACACTTCAAAGAGAAAGGAAAAATTGAAATCGTATCATATGACCCCTTTAACGGCGATTGTCCACCACCATTTGGAGCTTTAGCGCCACCTAAAGCTCGAGGAGGTACTGTAGCGTACTGTACCGTAGTTACCAATTGAGCTCAATGGAACTAACGACGATTTTGGGAAACGCAAGTCAGAGCCGTTGGAACGTTACTGCTGTACGGAGTCTCCAGACGTCCCGCAGTTTTAGTTACCATTGACTTCCTTTGTATTGGGGATAGATAGAGAACAGAAGTGTAGATGGACACAAGTTTTGGATGGACAGCAAATAAAAATGCTCAAACAGTCAGCATTACAGAAATACTGATTGACTGTTGCTTTGCCAAGTGCGCGCCCTTAGAAAATATTTCTAGAGTTGATCATCTCAGACTTAATGAACGAATGACCTAAATAAATAAAACACATATCATGATATCTGTCCCAAAAGAGTTTATTTAGCAAGAATATGCGTTAGAACTGCACATAGGCCTATTTATAGATGGATCTAAGGATTCTATATTCTTCAGGTCAAACATGTTTAGTATAGCCTATTATGACATTATATTAGCCCTACCTTTGAGGATGTAAAACCTATGAATGGTGTCATAGCCTATGCTCTGATTCATTTTCAGCTTTATCAAGCAATTTAAATGGACAGTCTAAATCAAGTAAATATTTAATATATGAGATCCTTTTAAACTTGCAAAAAAAAAAAAAAAAGTCAATTTTTTCAGGGGTATCTGGAATGGCAATGAAATGGTTGACAGATTGGCAAAACAAGCAGCTGATCACTCGGATGTAGACATTCAAGTAATGATGAGAAAGTACAGAAAAAATAAAAATAGAATAATAAGAACAGAAAAAAAGGCAGCATATAGCCTAGTAGGCCTATAGGAAACTATGGTGAGACAATTTCATACCATCTACAATAGGCTACCATAATCACCCATTTCCTCAAGTTTAAATCAGTTTAAATACAAAGGGAACATAGAAACATGAAACAGGATTTCTGGTCAAGAAGAGTTGAGCATTGCAAGGCATGAAGAAGAAAGAGAAAGGTTTACATAAATGTGATATTATCCTTACATTACAATAAGCTATTTCATTTGTTCCCTGGGACAAGCAAAAATATACATATTAAATATCTTAAAACAAGCGGTTTAAATGGAAGGATTTATGAATTTTCAAATCGGATGAGTGCTTTTCTTGTCCTCTCTGTCAACGCTTCTCACCCCTGTCCAGTTGGCGGCGGTAATGTAGCATTTTAGCTGTTTTCCCAGCCACAGTAAAACCATAGACATAAAAAATACCTAGACACCTCATTGGCCGCTTTGAGCCGTTGCTGCCATACGTCAACGCGTCCGCCATGTTTGAGAAGGCAAGACTGCCTTAAAAATAAATGGAGGTAAACTGACTTCAGGTCAGAACACAGCTCATTCCCTTTGAAATACTGGAAGAAAGTCAAAATAATACATCTTCAAGCACTAATAATTTACCATCATTGAGAAAATTTAATAAAACCAGCATATACAAATCAAAAAGTGACACTCTTGGTAGTCTGCTTTTTATTTTGATAGCACTCTATACAGATAAACTACACAACAAACAATAACAAATGCAACTGATAATCCTTTATGGATCCAGTAAAACTTACAGTTACAGTGGTAAAATATTATGCACTGATACAGTGCTCAGTAAAAGTGACATGTAATATTAAAAAGTATATGTAGTACAAGTTGTAGTAAGTGAATAATATAAAAAGCGAGTACAACAGTATATAATAGATTTATAATAGCATAAATTATATGTATAATACCATAATAAATAAATGAATAATAGCAAGTAGAATATGTAATATCAAGGGTGGAATAATGAAGAATAAACAATAATGAAGAATAAATTAATAGTAAATTATAAAGTAAAATAAATAATCATGAAATGTAGTTTTATAATAGTATTTGAGTAATAATTATTAAACAAAGTAAGAAACAAGTAAGGGGGTGGTTAGAATATGAGCAGGGTAATTCTGGCCATTCATTCAGGGCTATTCTGGGTTTTAACTAGTACAAATACAACATTAGGCTGTGGAAGTATAGCCTACTCTCTTGGAAATGCAGAGAACAGGCTTTCTTCAGCTTTCCTTAAGGCTTGCGTTGTCCTGTTTGCAATTGGCTAAAAAGGAAAAATATATATATAATAAGTCCACAGATTTATGATAAGCTATGAAATCCTTATAATCAAGTGATGATAAACTTACTCTTTGTAAATAAGTAACGTTAGTGAAATTAAAGAGAGATGATTTAGCTCCATCCCTAATCCTGACAGTCTGGCATTGTCTTGTCAAAGTGCTCACTGTACATATTGTTCTCATAACACAGTTTACTTTATGATATAAACTACAATATAAAGTTAAAACTTAATACTTCATTTAAACTTTGATTTCATATAAAGTCACAGCTTACTAGCGATATCGCTAGCTATTAATAGTCTGACACTGGTGGCTAATTAAGCTGTCAACATAAAGCTAAAAATGACCAAAAACCATACAGAAACAACTGTTCAGTCTTACCTGTGAAAGATAATACCCCGAGATCTGTTTTTATTATTGTGCGACGGTTTGTAGATGCCCAAGCTGCCGACGAGTGAGGTATATTTTCGCCTGTCCCGATATTCTTCTTCTTCTTCTTCTTTCAGGTTTAATGGCGGTTGGCAACTCATCTCAAAGGTGCATTACCGCCACCTACTAGACTGGAGTGTGGGTATTAGAGTGACATCAAAGGAGAGGTGGAGAGAGAGAAAAAAAATTCCTATTAAATTCTTTCACTTAACTCAGTGTTTTTCAAAAATACACACACACACAGAGTAGACGTTAACATTTTATATCCCAATGAGTTCACACTTCAGTCCTGCAGATGGCGGTAATGTACTTCGTTTGCAAACCGCCAAATAAAAACCACAGAAGAAGAAGCAGCAAATAGACGAAGGAATTTGTAACTAAAAAGATCAAGATGGGACTTGTGTCTATTCATTCGTTTTTAATAAAGCGCATGACAGCAGTAGCGGAAGAAATATTTAACGCTCTCAAAGACAATATCATTGAATATGAGCAGGAGATCGAGCGCTTGAGGCAGGAGAACTGTTGTCTGAGGAGCGCACTGACTGAAACACATCATGGTCAGTCAAACATTCACTATAAACTCTTAATTTTCATGGTCCGTGTAAATACCATGATTTTTTTAGACATGCACTATGAAATGTGGTAGTACTATGAAATATTTTGTACTATGGTAGTACTATGAAATAATTTGTAATATTTGTACCACGTAACCATCATCTTATTTGCATCGGTCTGTCAGCATAAGCTGTATATGTGACTCTGTCTGTGAAATGCAGGCTAAAGTCTCAAAATCTAATTATGAGATAAGCATCAAAGTTTGATTAGACAATATCATTGAATATGAGCAGGAGATCGAGCGCTTGAGGCAGGAGAACTGTTGTCTGAGGAGCGCACTTACTGAAACACACCATGGTCAGTCAAACATTCACTATAAACTCTTAATTTTCATGGTCCGTGTAAATACCATGATTTTTTAGACATGCACTATGAAATGTGGTAGTACTATGAAATAATTTGTACTATGGTAGTACTATGAAATAATTTGTAATACTTTGTACCACGTAACCATCATCTTATTTGCATCGGTCTGTCAGCATAAGCTGTATATGTGACCCTGTCTGTGAAATGCAGGCTAAAGTCTCAAAATCTAATTATGAGATAAGCATCAAAGTTTGATTTCAGCCATTAATTTCACTATGATTTTCAATCTTTGACATGGCCTTACTCAGTCAATATTAAAGATATAAAGGTTATATTTTCACAGAATATTCTACATCTTTATGAAGGACGGTTTTATGTAGAAAATAGTAAATCACACACACACAAAAAAAAGACTTTAGCTGGGTTTTCACAGGCAGGGTAATATATTTATCAACCCTAAACCTAAGTGTGTTGTTTTCATGTAGTTGTTATTATTATAATGACTGCCAGTAATGATATAAATTGTATTTAAATGCTAATTATTGCTTTTTTATTTTTTATTCAATGATTGAACCCCCTGACATGTGAAATAATAATAACGGAAACAAAATATGGAGCTCATCTCAGTTTTATTCAGCGCCCCAAAATGAAAAAAAAAAATGCATTTTGTTGCAGACGTTGTTTTTTATATGGCCAAAAAGACTGGGAAAAAAAAGTAATGCAATGGAATAATGATACACATTTCTCAAATACATTTTGGATCAAATACTATATATTTTAACATGGAAACAAATTAAATGGTTTATCAGGTAAACCTAACTTGCTGCAGTCTAGTAAATGTTCACCATGAAATATTAGTAACAATATAAAAGTTATTCTTAATGCTTACTTTATTAAAACATATATATATATATATATATTAGACGTATACCTGAAGGTGGACATTTTTTTTAATCATAATGCCAGGCCTTTTACCTGCTAAAAAAGTATGAACTATCAATCAGGTGACAGGGGACATGTAGAAGATTGTGTTCAATAGGGTTTCAGAAATGTTTTGATTTTGTTAATAATTTAGATTTACACTCAAAATGACTGAGGATCACACACTACGAGTTGTTTTGAACACATCAAGCTCATGAGATGCATGACAAATGAAAACATGTATTCTCAACTCAGCTCAAAATATCAAACATGTTTGCTGTCCTCTGACTGGATGGAATCATAGTCTGAAGTCAAGTCACCTTTATTTATATAGCGCTTTAATACAGATTGTGTCAAAGCAGCTTTACAGTGTTAAACAGGAAAGTAGAGTGTCAATAATAGTGTGCTACAGTGACCATCTGATCTGGATACAGACTGGATCTGGGGCCCGTTCTTCGTACGTCGCTAACTCAGTTAGCTGGATTTGATTGTTGACGATTTGGCATGATCTTGGATTGTTCGAAGCTCATCCCGGAGTTGCTGTGATAGCAACAGGTCCGTAAGCTTAAACCTGCTCGGGAACAGGCTTATTTCATGTAAACAGGATTAGATTGCATCTTTTTAAGCAGAATTGATACTTAAAATCTGTCC
>NW_015664979.1:19483-20171 GCF_001515625.1 Sinocyclocheilus rhinocerous | reverse complement strand
CGTTGCTGTCTTGCCGCCAGCCAATCGCTGCATTGCTGATCGTGGTTTCGAGTATCGATACATAGTCCCTTTTAAACCAACCCATGAACGCGCAATTATCTCAGATAACTCAATCCAGCCATACTAATCATCAACAACAGCTGCGTTCGAAGAACCGAATTAGCCAGATCTTGATTAGCGCGATGATACCATCTTGGATGTGACGTTTCGTCTCGGATGTAATAAGCGACGTACGAAGAACGGGCCCCTGGTGGCTACGGTGACCACAGAATAAGAATAGAAAAAGACTAATGTTAGCATAGATGCCATTCTTCTTACGATGTAACAAGTACATTGGGTGTTATGAGAAGTGTTCCTGGTTCTGGTTGACCTGATTAATGCAGCCTAACATTTCTTTAATGGATTTGAATTATAGAAATGCGATAGTGTGTTATGTGTATGCCAGGTTAAAGAGATCTAGATTCAAGTCTTTAATCTAGATTTAAAGTGTTAGTTCACCGAAAAATGAAAATTCTGTCATGAATTACTCGCCCTAATGTCGTTCCAAACTCTTAAGACCTTCGTTCTTCTTCGGAACACAAATTAAGATATTTTTGATGAAATCGGAGAGCTCTCTGACCCAATAAAACGCGGTAGCGGTCGCTGGTGTCATTTGAACGGGAGCTGGCGGTCTAACAATATCCAGTTC
>NW_015664979.1:18017-19343 GCF_001515625.1 Sinocyclocheilus rhinocerous | reverse complement strand
CAGGTTGTCGATGAGTGACAGAGCAGAATAAGGATGGAGCAAAGCAATGCGTTCAACTCTGTTTTGTTTATATTTTGCTTAGCCTATAATTTTAAATGACAGATGTCGTATTTATTTATTTTTCTCTGCGACATTTTTCCTACTAAAAAAATAGCTAATAAGTTATTTTTGTACAACCTACATTATTTTATATAATAAAGGTTTTATAACCTATGTATTTTATTACATTATACCTACAATGATATGCTAATCTATTTAGAATAAATAGCGATCTGATGATGCAGTCTAAACTGGACGCAGCTCGGCGCAACGCAACACAACCTCAGACAGTAAACTGATACCCCGTTCTGTTTCTGACACACTCAAAGCATAGTACCGGAGTAGTTATTAATAAATTTGTTTTGGTATTAATTTAATTTTCCTCGATAATGTTAATTAAATGACAAAACAGTTTGGTTTCTTTTTCAAATAAAACTTTATTTTGTGGTCATTTTCCAAAAACCCATTTGACATTTTGTACTTCTAAAACACGGTTCCGACACATTTATTTTGTGCCCATTTACACTTTAAAGAAAAACAAATAATTTAACACATTTGATGCATTAAAATAATCTTAATTTCCCCATTCCACCACATTTATTGTGTGAACGTTTCAACACGTTAGTTTAAAAAAATATTTAAAACAACCCATGTCATTGCGTGAACTTTGCGACATTAATTTGGAGTTTTATTTATTTTTAATTTTACCACATTTATGGTGTAATCGTAACATTTAAAGTAATATACACTTTTTGTTTTAAACATTAAAAAACACACAAAAAATTAACATTTGATGCATTAAACGTTCAACGTGCAACATCTATTTTTTTTACTTTATTTAAAATGCCTAGACATTTGTGTAACTGCAACACTTTCCTTAAAAACAAATAAAAACATTTGTTGCATGAATTTTGCAACATTTAAAACGTATTCAGAAATGTCAGAAATCGCCTTCATTTCTCAATTTTAGCACATTTAAAGGTGCAATAGGTGATTGTCTTCAGAAACAGTTTTTGTTATGCTGGTTGAAAGTCTCTTCACATCCCGATAGCAATCATTAAGTTAAGTGGTCGAAATGTCTTTATCTGTATGTATATATTCTGTGGAAGGCGTAGGACAAAGCATTTTTTACCTCTAATACAACACTATGTCCAACTTCCTTGAGCGGCGCGCACGGCATCCGATGCGTGAGGTGTGTACGCGTTCTGGCGTAGTTTACGCAAGCGCCAGAAGTGATCTCTCGCGTGTATACGTCACTCATTGTTTACACAGTGCACAGTCATTGTA
>NW_015664979.1:13909-17404 GCF_001515625.1 Sinocyclocheilus rhinocerous | reverse complement strand
TGTTCAAACCGACTTAAAACTAAAAGATTACGTTCTCTCGCGCGAACTCATTCGGGAGTGGTGACTTTCCACGTATTCCCAACTTCTGAGCCTGCTCGCCTGAAGTTATGGTTGATTGCTCTTCGGCTGGATATCAACACAATTCTCAATGTATCAATTATGATACAAAGTTTGTGTGCACACGAAGGATACAGCACAGCATACCTGAGGTGCACACCACTGGTTTTTGTTCAAAAAGATCAGCATGTTAACATGTTCCGGAGTTAAGGCCGTTTCACACTGAGCGCGATGTGAAAAAGTGAGGCGAATCTCCGACAAACGTAGCTTTCACACCGAGCGCGAAACTATTGATCGCCTTCTGCTAATTCACCCCTGCACGCTAGGTGGCGCAGACCAACAATGCATTTTTTCCTCATGTAGCCTATGTATCTCGTATATGGCTTTTGCATTGTTCGCTGCTCAATATACAGCATTAAATTAAGATAAATAACTTTTGGTTCTTCATTAGAAACACAAACTATCCATAATGCTTACAAGAATACATCTGAAAATATAATTAGAGGTACAAATAGCATCAAGCTACATTTCAAAACGTATGTAACTATTAATGTTTTTGCTCAAACCCCACTTTAAACCATCATCGAGTGCTTGTAATAACTTCCGATTGGGATCTAAAATGGATTTTGATTCTATAATAGGTAGACATGCACTCTTTGTATGTTTTATAATAGACTGAACACTACCTGCTTGTCATAAACATCCTTTATTGTTATAAAAATGCAGTGAGCTGCATAAAAACATACAGAAAATACATCTTCATAATCATATGTCTATTTGCTTTCATATTTCATGTGTAGACAAATGTTTCTCTATTTTTCTTTTATATACGGAAGGGCAAGAGATGATTGACAGATCTTGAGTGAACGCGTTCTCACGCACGTGGAATAAAATGGACTGTGCTCTCCAGATCACATAATTCAGTGGAGAATTAATAGAAATGTTATTCTGTATGAAGAACATGAGAATAAATCTGTTCACAAATACCAACAATAACAAGAACTCAGCATCCACTTTCTTCTCTCTACCGGGATTCTCTTCTTCGGTGTTTGTTTACAATGGTTTTCGAAACAGCGCCACCATTCTCACCCTTTTGTGCAACAGCAGCTGCTCCGGGCACGTGATCTAAACTCAAATCTGATTGGACGGCCCGTTTCATCATGGAGCGACGGGTAAAAAAATCGACACACAGGACGAAAAAAAAATCTTTGCTTTTTCTCACCGCGAATGATAGCGCCTACTGTGAATAGCCCCATTAGGGATCTATTGTTTCGATTCAAACGCGTCATCGTGCTTATTTTCGTGTTCAGTGTGAAAAGCCCTTTAGTCTTGTGCGAAGTCTGTTGACCGTCAGGCCAGCTGTTGAGAACACTTGTTCTGATAGGACGGATGTTCCTGGTATGCATAAATAGCCCTTTGCCAGCCGAGACAATCTGGGAAACCTGGTGGCATTCGCTTTCCACCAATCTAGTGGACTTGTATCAAGCGAAGGAGGCTAAACGCAAACCGTGCCGTGCCGAGCCGAGTCGTACCACGCAGTGGAAAAGCGCCATAAGAAAGTTGTTCACCTCGCTTTCCGAGTCGTTGATACCCCGTTCATTAAAATTTCATCTCAAGAAGATGATGAAATTATCGTAAAACATTTACAATTACACAGAGCATGGCAAAATGCCAGATACAGTGCTTATACAAAGTGGCCAACACTGTTATAATAGCAACATTATTGAACTTCTTATTGAGCACTAAGTCACACATTGCCGTCATATGTTATTTTACACAATCAGGCAGAGAGATACCAGAGTTCATCAAAATTATTGCTTTTAGAAAAAAACTGTTTTTAAGTCTGTTTGTGCGTACCCGGATGGATTGGAATCGCCTTCCAGATGGGAAGAGCTGAAACAAACTATGGTTAGGGTGAGTGATGTCCTTAATTATATTATTCGCCCTTCTCAGACAGCGGGTTTTATAAAGGTGATCAAGTGATGGTAGGTTTGTACCAACAATGTCCTGTGCTGTTTTTACAACCTGCTGAAGGGCTTTTTGGGCAGCTTTGGTACAGCTACCATACCAGGCTGTCATACAATTGGTCAATATGCTCTCTATAGTGCATCTGTAAAAGTTGACCATCAGCTTCTGAGGAAGATTTGCTCTTCTTAACTTCCTCAGAAAGTAGAGACGTTGTTTAGCAATTTGTGTTACCAAGCAATTGAACAGGTGTACCTAATAAAGTGGCCGGTGAGTGTATATATATATATATATATATCAGGGCTGTACAGTGCAACATATATGATATATGATTTCGTTGTGCTTGTTTGTGTGTGTGACATTGATTATACTTGGTTTAGGGTGGGCGTCTCCACGATCTGCTTTTGAAGAAATATCGTAATATCATGCTACAGCGCACATTCTATCAGCTGCAGTTCTGGCGCCGCCGTATTAATATTCTGTACAATGCGACAAACATTCACATCAAATGTTATCTCAGCAGCAGAGTTACACTTACGGGACACAGCACTTATGCGCAATCACAAAAGTACATTATTTGCATCAGCTTTAAAGCCTTGCTGGTTAAACATTTAATTCACATGCTGTTCTGACGTGCTTACACTTTCAAATAGCACCTGATTACTAGACTTAAGTTTAAGACTTAACTCAACTTATAAGTTGTCTTTCGCGTCTGATTGATTTAGCGTCTAATACTGTCAAAAGCACACAAGGTTTACATATAAACACAGTTAGTTATGCAGACATTCCACCCTCCAAAAACTAATTTCAGGGAGGTAGACCCCCCCCACTTCCCCCCAAGCCTCCCAAGGTTCGATGACACATTTGATAAAGTAAACAAATTTAATAGAACATTTTTGAGCACATATATGAATTATTTACAGTACACACATACATGGCCGTAGCCAGAGTTTGAAAATTAGCGAGGCCTGGGGTGGGGTTAAGCTATAATAACCCCTACAAATTCAACTCATTATATACACTAAACACTTTAGAGACAGAGATGTAGATGTTTGTGAAAGATGTTTTCTGTTTGAAGGGATGAACACTTAAATTATACCATAGGCTATTTATTGCATCAAAATTTGTTAATACTTTACTATAGGTTAGGGGCGGATAATTTGATCAGTTGTTTATTATTCATGCAACAATACATATTACAGTCAGTGTTGGGCAAGTTACTTCCAAAATGTAATGCATTATATATTACTATTTACTGTCTTTTGAATGTAATTAGTTACATTACAATATTACTGTCTCTGAATTGTAATGTGTTACACTACTTTTGAGTTACTTTCACCAGACGTATGACTAGGCATTCTAAAATGCTAAAATGTAGTTTATTGTTGCTCATTAGCCTATACATTTGTTGACACAGGGTGTATAGGTCTAATATAGCATACAATTATAAAATCATATTTAGATGCCGGTATG
>NW_015664979.1:2656-7077 GCF_001515625.1 Sinocyclocheilus rhinocerous | reverse complement strand
CCACATACATTCACTTCAGATGTTAACTCAGAGGCAGAGTTACGCTCACAGGACACAGCACTTATGCGCAATCACAAAAGTACATTATTTGCATCAGCTTTAAAGCCTTGCTGGTTAAACATTTAATTCACATGCTGTTCTGACGTGCTTACACTTTCAAATAGCACCTGATTACTAGACTTAAGTTTAAGACTTAACTCAACTTATAAGTTGTCTTTCGCGTCTGATTGATTTAGCGTCTAATACTGTCAAAAGCACACAAGGTTTACATATAAACACAGTTAGTTATGCAGACATTCCACCCTCCAAAAACTAATTTCAGGGAGGTAGACCCCCCCCACTTCCCCCCAAGCCTCCCAAGGTTCGATGACACATTTGATAAAGTAAACAAATTTAATAGAACATTTTTGAGCACATATATGAATTATTTACAGTACACACATACATGGCCGTAGCCAGAGTTTGAAAATTAGCGAGGCCTGGGGTGGGGTTAAGCTATAATAACCCCTACAAATTCAACTCATTATATACACTAAACACTTTAGAGACAGAGATGTAGATGTTTGTGAAAGATGTTTTCTGTTTGAAGGGATGAACACTTAAATTATACCATAGGCTATTTATTGCATCAAAATTTGTTAATACTTTACTATAGGTTAGGGGCGGATAATTTGATCAGTTGTTTATTATTCATGCAACAATACATATTACAGTCAGTGTTGGGCAAGTTACTTCCAAAATGTAATGCATTATATATTACTATTTACTGTCTTTTGAATGTAATTAGTTACATTACAATATTACTCTCTCTGAATTGTAATGTGTTACACTACTTTTGAGTTACTTTCACCAGACGTATGACTAGGCATTCTAAAATGCTAAAATGTAGTTTATTGTTGCTCATTAGCCTATACATTTGTTGACACAGGGTGATATGGTAGGTCTACTATAGCATACAATTATAAAATCATATTTAGATACCAGTAGCCTATGTAGGCCTTAATGTTACGTTGTAATTTAGGTTGCTGTTTGTAATAACACAATAGATGTCATAGGCATGGCCTTATCTATAATGTGTATGAGGGAAATTAGATTGGCTGTACTGCTCAGGCAACTTGCAAAATAGTAAAACCAACATGACAAAGAATCGTGATTAAAATCGTGAATCGTGATATTTTTGCCATATCGCCCACCCCTAATTTGTGCTACAACTGTTTGGCCTGTGCTACAAAACTTTCAACGTCTGTAGCACCAGTGCTATGTGCAAAAAAAGTAATGCACAGCACTGTTTTACAAGCTGTACACTCACTACTTTACATTGTAGCAAAGTGTAATTTCTTCAGTGTTGTCACATGAGAAGAAAATAAAAAATGTGAGGGGTGTACTCACTTCTGTGAGATACTGTATATATATATATATATATAGGTCAGTGGCCCTTGGCTTGGTGTGTTTGGCAGAATTCGGCCCTCTGCAAAAACTAATTGAGGAACCCTGGCCTACATCATCCGCTGGACGCCACTCTCTCGTGAACATGTGTATGACAGTTAGTGGAAGCTAGAGATTGTGGTTTATAAAGTTTTAAATATGGATATTTTTCTTACACAAATGCATTGATTCGCTTCAGAAGGCCTTTAATAAACCCCTGGAGCTGACAATATACAGTACTTTTTATGATGGATGGATGCCCATTATTGGACTTCAAAATCTCAACACCCATTCACTGCCATTATAAAGCTTAGAAGAGCCAGGGCTTCTTCATTTTTTGTTTTTTTGTTAACTCTAATTAAAAAAAACACTTTTGTTATTAATTGTATTTGTACAATTCGTATTCGTCTGAAAGAAGAAAGTCATATACACCTAGGATGGGTTACAGGTGAGTAAATCATGGGGTCATTTTTGGGTGAACTATCTTAAAAGAGCTTTCATAGTGATTTGTGTTTCTAACTTCTGCCAATTTATTGATTTTTTGTTTGTTTATATAATACGTATGTTATTATAATCTCTAAAGTTCAATAGGTCATCATTGTGCAGTTCTTTTTAAAGCTTCATCAAACACGCTTTAATATGTTTGTCATTACTCCCACAGCAAGCAAACCAAAGGCATCTTATGATTATTAGCCTTAACTCATATTGTTTGTGGTAAGCGTGTTTTTTGCATGGTAAGGAGTAATTTTTTTTATGGACTCTTGAAGTGTTTTAAAGTGCTTTAATGGCAGAAAAAGCCATTATAGAATGTGTGCGTGGGTTAGAGATATTGATTCATTTGTGTTAAATCTTTAACAATGTAAACCTCTAATATTGTTTCCAATCGTGTAAGAACAATATTTATGCCTTCAGTTTTGAAGGTAACGTGTTACAAGTGACGTGATTACATTTTAATTTACAAAAAAAAAAAAAATCTATTACTTTTTCAAATAAGTAACGCCAGTTACGTTTTCACATTTATTGACTGACAGATCCTCTGTCCACATGTTGAGAAAAATCGGGAGTAAGTGCAAAGTACAAACTTGCACACAATTATAATGATTCTGATTGTTTGAATGGATCGAGTGTCATGCTGAATTCTAATGTCTGTCTGTTTTACAACAGCAGTAAACAGACTTCATTTTATCACCTCTTACGAACAAGTGCAGTAAACAGTCAGCATATGGGTTCAGGTCCAGGAGATGCAATAGGAAGTTGTGCAGTTTTCAGGGTAACCTTAAAAGGGAAAAAATTACTCAACCTCATGTCATTCCATACCCATGAGATTTTTATTCATCTTCGAAACACAAAAATTCAAATATTTTTAATGAAACCTGAAAAATTTCAGTTCCTCCATTGAAACTACACTTCAGAATATAAGGTGAGTACTTTCAGAGTTTGATAAAAGGTGTGTGTTTACAAGTTCAGGGTTTAATGTATGTTACTAATCTCATTGTGAATGATTCATCTGTTCATTTTGTAATTGTTTCAATCACATTCAGATCTGCCTTTATTCATATGCACCGCTTACTTTTTACAATCTATTCAGCCACTGATGGATAAAATCCGTTTTTGTCTTTTTTGCCTTGTAAGCTGTTACAATATGGTAAAGTTGGTTGCAGCTTCTGTTTCATGTTGACTTTAAATTTTAAAATATCCCATTGACCTACACTGAGAGAATACTTCCCATTCAAAAACTCACATACAATGATGATTCTGATTGGTCTTCCTTCTCACAATACTGAATTGTGATTATTTAATGCATCTAATTAACAAAATATAGCCATCTATACACTGCCAGGAAGGTTTCACATTATGTGTTGATTCTCATGCATAATCTACAGAAAAAAAAGGAGTGTGTTGAGTGTCATGACAGCAGCAAAACTGCTCACAGAAACAAGGCCTAAAACGTAAACTTATCTAAAACTTGAATACTATTCTTTTTCTGTCTTGCAAGTACTTCTGAAAAAGCAAATATACATTAGTGAGAGGTAAGCTGGTGGTACACACTTCACCTTAAAAAAAAAGGTTTGATATTCCTATTGCATTTACTCATAAAAACTACAAACAATCACACTGATACCAGAGACTGATATACAAAGATAACTAACAACATGAAGACATGAGATGATGTGATCCAACCTGGAATAAAATATGTCTCATTAGTAGATGATGATATTTATGAACTGATCAATCATCTAAATCAAGATGACAACCTTTAAAATTAAGAGTGGTTCTGGACCTAAAAGAAAACACCCAAACCAATTACATTTTACTTTCCTTAAAAATATTCTCACTCCTTATAATCAAGTACAATAGTTAAGAAGTGTTGTATTTTACTGATTAATAATCCACAGTAACACAATGACAATATGAATTGAGACAATTCACACGAGATGACATGGTTTTACCTGGAAACAGAATGTGGCTCCACAAGGACTGAAGACTGAAGTAGACGATGGTGGCGATGGAGGTTTTGTGGTTGTAGGGTATCAGAGCGAATCAGACAATTTAAGATTCGATCAAGAACATGGTTGAAACACGAGGAGCCGAATTCCACAGAAAGGCCCAAAACAACAGGATGTTCGTAAATCAGATCCTAGCTCCAGCCTGTCTGAAGCAGGGGCGGCATTTCTGTATGGCAGTTGCCATACCCTAGCCCAGTCAGATGTGCCATGGAAAATTATCCAAACTTCATATCTCTATTATAATTCGTTATTATTATTTTAAATCAATGCTACTGGTCTTCCTTATGTCTGTTTGAGGGTTTTACTAATATTTATCCAATGAAAAGCATTTAAAAGAGCTTGTCACTAAAGCTCGTAACGCCATTCTCAAACTGTCAGCGAAACCTCATAACTTCACCTCGCCTCCATTCAAATTGACGCGCCGCGCACAGGAGGAGACAGATCTCTGCTTTTTCGCAATGCAAGGGTAAATAAATAACTGACGTTTAA
>NW_015664979.1:0-1760 GCF_001515625.1 Sinocyclocheilus rhinocerous | reverse complement strand
TTTCCTCACTTTCTCTCTTTCTGCAACTTGTGTGAATGCGTGTGTTCATGTGTTAGATTAGTTTATATGTCTTAGATTTATCTAATAAAGCCTTATTTATATTGAAAAGAGAAGTATCTTGTGTTTTGTGCTTACAAGTTAGTCTTAAACTGCCGATCTTGTTACTGTGCTAATAAATAATGTTTTCACTATACTTTGGATATTAATAGAATTGATGTAATTGATGTTATACGGCTCGTTCAATGAATCGCTGGCTGACTCCGTGATCAGCCGTAAAATGTCTAAATTGTCCAAATTCCCTTTAAAATCTTAAACGATTCCCTTTGAGCTAAATTGACCTGTTTCCCTTACATGGTTCTTTTATGGTCTGAATTAACTTAAACTTTAAAGTGATTTTGTCAGATAATGGACCTGAAAGACAAACCCCAGACGGTTTATTAAGATTGGCTGTGTTTAACATCATCAGTCTGATATGAAAATGTAATCACACATAACAGATACAGTTGTGCTCAAAATTATTCATACCCATGGTAAATATGATCAAAGAAGGCTGTGAAAATTAATCTGTATCATCAACCCTTTAGATATTTTATTTAAAAAATATACTAAAATCTAACCTTTCATTGGAGAATAAGAATTTAAAATGGAAGAGAAATCTCGATTCATAACTTAAAAGCTATACTTTTGGTAACAATTTGCTTCGATAGTCCACTTTAGATATTTTACTAACTATTAGTAACTTTGCAACTAAAGTACATGTCAACAAACTAATTAACAAAGAAAGTCAAGGGACTACAACCACAGGATGGGAAACAGGAAATGGGAACAAACTAAAAGTCAACATAATACCAGAGTACAGTGAAGCTTAAAATGCACGGTATTTGTTACATGCAACATGATCCACATGTTGTGAGATAAAATAGATAAATGTTAAAGGCTGTAGTCTATTTCATGCTGTAACAACGGATAACAATACAATATGTCCCCTATGAACTGCATATGTGAATATTATGTAGACCTATTGTAATTTATGCTTTAAAAGTGGGGTAATCATAGCAGGTTTCATCCATAGTCTGTCCGTTTAAACGTCTACCGGCTGTACAGCGGTGGTACAGCAACTGTGGCGACGGGACGTAGCATCTCCGTTCCCTCCTTCAGGGAACAAGGGTTACATACGTAAACGAGACGTTCCCTTTCATTCAGTCATGTTCGACGTTACATCAGTGACTGACGAATTGGGATCCGTATGGAAAACGCCACTATTGCAGACCCCCTCCAGTGCCCTGCGAAAGCCGGCAAGTCCCCCCACGCCAGTTGGGGCGGAAGATAGGACAGGGCTTAGGCAGAGGTATCTGCCTCTGCCTACATATGGAAAGTAGGGAAGCCGTACCGTGGAAGAATATACATGTGGGATCACCCGAAGGGGGAATCACTACACACGGGCACCTAGCCCAGCACAAGGGCTGACCTTGGGCATACACACGAGTGCTGGACCTGGCGTCTGGCGCTCCGCCACGCCTGACCGCCGAGGGTGCAGGAGGAACTTTAACAGGGTTCACCAAAAGGGCAACAGAACTAGGAAGCACTTAAGCGCACGTATCCGGTCTGTAGAGGGGAATGGCGCAGCAAGCGTGATCGACTGACCATCAGAGGTAAGTACACGAGAGGACACGGGCTCTACACGGAGATTATAGAATCTCGCAAACGTCTTATGTGTTGCCCAGCCGGCAGCTCTACAGATGTCTGCTATCGAGGCGCCC
>NW_015664978.1:2354-2922 GCF_001515625.1 Sinocyclocheilus rhinocerous | reverse complement strand
ATAATAAGCTAATAAGAATGACAACACAACAAAATTACTGAAACATTAAAATTAAAATGAAATCAAAATATCAAAAGTATATCAATGATACTAAAACACTTGCGTGACTGACAAATATGCATCACAAAGTTTATTAGTTTTTGTTGTTGAAACTGTAATTCAAATGAACGGAAGGTTTATATGCAATTCAAATATATGAATCTGACAATTTGACAATATGAATATGGCAAAAATAAAACTCTGATTAGATTAAATGTTTTTCAGGATGATGGAAGCGTTTGTCTGGTGGAGTTTGACAGATGTTGCTGTGGTCTGCGTTTCAGGGAATCTCAGGCGTCAGCATCAGTCGGGATCAGCTGGATGTTTTGGGCAGCATGAGCTGTTTTCTGAGCGGCGAGTACATCCAGAGCTCGGACCCGTATGTGCTGGAGAAGCTCAAGCCATGTGTGGATCTATCAGCTGAGCAGATCTCTGCGCTGGAGAGTGTCCTGCTGGGAGGAAACACCAGCTACGGGTACACACACACTCACACACACACACACACACACACTCACACACACACGCGCGT
>NW_015664978.1:0-2216 GCF_001515625.1 Sinocyclocheilus rhinocerous | reverse complement strand
GACCGACCTCCTGCCGCTGTACTTCACCAGCAACATCTGGAGCAAATTCACACAAGTGCGACCGCAGGAGCCGCTCCAGCGACGGGAACACGGGGCTGTGTGTGTGTGTTTCACTGATAACTGTGTGTGTGTGTGTGTGTGTGTGTCAGGCAAACAAGCAGAGGTTTCTGAAGACCTTCATTCGTGACCTGAGGAAGAATGATAAAGCTTCAGAGACGAAGATCCTCAACATGATGAATGAGGTCAACAAAATCTCACGAGTCAAAATCAAGAGATCCGCTGGTGAGAATCACTGCAGAAACACCACAGAACCACTATGTAAAGTCTCTTTTGCTCATGAAGGATGATTTATTTGATCAAAAATACAGTAAAACAGTGAAATATTATTACAGTTTAAAACAGCTGTTTTCTGTGTGAATCTCTGTTAAACTGTAATGTATTTCTGTGATGCACAGCTGTATTTTCAGCATCATTACTCCAGTCTTCAGTGTCACATGATCTTCAGAAATCATTCTAATATGCTGATTTGCTGCTCAAGAAACATTTCTGATTATTATCAATGTTGAAAACAGTCGTGCTGCACAATATGTTTGTGGAAACTGTTACATTTTATTTCTCAGGATTCACAGATGAACAGAAAGTTCAAAAGAACAGCAATTATTTGAAATAGAAATGTTGTGTGACATTATAAATGTTTTTACTGTCACTTTTGATCAATTTAATGCGTCCTTGATGAATAAAAGTGTTAATTACTGACCTTAGACGTTACAGTAGTGTACATTACAACATGAGTGTGTTCCTGCAGCTCAAACAGTGATGAATCATCAAGGTCATGGGTTTGATTCCCAGTGAATGAACTGATCAAATGTCAAGCTTGAAGTCAGTGTTGGTCAGGGTTGAAGGCTCATCGTGTGTTTTTCTCTCATCTCCTGTAGAAACAGTATGTACTGCAGGTCAAACACTGCAGGCTCAGGTGTACAGTGACATGTTTCCGTTTGCGTATGATGTGCCGCAGTTTAACGCCTGCTTGAGCGTCCAAACACTGAAGGACAACCTGGAGGCCGTGACCGATAGAGTTTACGACAGGAGCTACCAGCGGATCATTCTGGACAAACTCAACCAGGTAAAACACTCACCTGAACACTGCTGTACCTGCTGTCAATCACGCTGCTGCTATAGAGACGCATGTGTGTCCCGCCCCTCAGGCGTATCCGGGCGGACTGTCTGACCAGGTGCTGCAGGTTTTAGGCTCCGCCTCCCACGTGGCCACACCCGATGATGTCAGAAAGTGGAACGTGACGAAGATCGACACGCTCTCGTCTCTGATGAACCAACGCAAGGGCGACTGGGACCCGGAGATGGTACTGTGTGTGTGTGTGTGTACAGTACTCATAATGTAATTCCCGTCACACACACTGTACATACGCTAGTGTACAAATAAAAACTGAAGTATACTTTGGGCTTCAGCAGAGCCGAGTGTCATGAAGTGTGTCTGGTTCTTCAGTGAGCTGATGTGTGTCTCTCTCAGGTCCAGCTGCTGGTCAGTAAGTATCTGAGTGTGAATGGAAACACTCTCGGCAGCAACGAGCTGAACGCTCTGGGAGGAACGAACCTGTGTGCGCTGAACACCAGTGTGCTGAACAGCATCACAGCCGCCAGCGTGGAGTGAGTACACACACACACTCACTCACTCACACACACAGGTATACATGGCTCACATACATTTACAGTTAGTCATTTAGCAGACGCTTTATTCCAAAAATGAGGACAATGGAAGCAATCAAAATCAAGAAAAGAGCAATGATATACAAGTGCTATAACAAGTCTTAGTTAGCTTAACGCAGTACACGTAGCAAGTTTTTTTTTTATAATATAATAAATAAAAAGAAAACAGATAGAATAGAAAAAGAATAGAGCAAGCTAGTGTTAGAGTTCTTTTTGCTTTTGTTAATTGTATAATGAAAAGAAAACAGATAGAATAGAAAAAGAATAGAGCAAGCTAGTGTTAGAGTTCTTTTTGCTTTTGTTAATTGTATAATAAATGAAAAGAAAACAGATAGAATACAAAAAGATTAGAAAGCAAGTGTTCATTTTTTTATTTATTTTTTTTAAGAAAACAAGCAGCAAATGAATAGTGTGCTAGTCTAAAAGGGACAAGTGTTTTTTTTTTGTTTTTTTAAGAATAGAATCAGAATAGAGAGTGCTAGAGTTAGAGG
>NW_015664977.1:0-1123 GCF_001515625.1 Sinocyclocheilus rhinocerous | reverse complement strand
TATTGCAGATATAGATATTCATACATGCGTAGCTACAGTTACAGATGCACAATCAACTTGCTCTCAAATGTTCACAGACTGGCTTTGACCGTTCAAATATGGCAGGCAGCTTAGGTATAGTGGCCCATAGAAACAACCGCTAATAAGGCATCTACGTATACATTTCTATGGATGTACAAACTTTTCTTTGTGGTAGAGAGTTGGAAATGTAAGCAATTCTTTTGTAGTTCGCCATTCTCAACTAAAGGATTTGGACATTGACTGCTGCTCTTTATACATTAATGACAGGCGGCATTTACAATGCAGAGATGTGAAACCATTCAGCTGCGCACAATTTCAAGATCACTTGCTATTTCTAAATTTCGCTTCTGAAAGAGAGGCGGTATGCACGTGTTTTGTGTGTATGTTCGTTCTCTGAATCACTTGTACGCACAATTGAAAAATGATCGTAAGATCAAATGTAGGACGATTGAAAATGAGGCCCCAAACTCTTTCGTATTAACAAGGGTTCATTGTGTGCCATGTAATAAGTTGAGTTTTTATTGAAAATGTTGAAGGAGTTGATAAATCAAAACAGAGAATAGGCAAAGACATGTTTTGGTAGCAGTGCAAAAATTTCAAGTTTCTTACAAGTTTCATTACAGTTCTAATCCCAGTAAAATTCAGACTCCTCAAGATATCTGATTTAAACAAACATGAGAGACAGTCTGTGATGCGAAGGCCAAACGTCCGAGACTGCAATGTTTGGATGCTTAACAACGGGCCTCAGAAGGAAAATGGCCCATCTCGGCAATTTGATGAATTTAAGTGTCCAGCAGGGCAGAATAGTCTGTAAAAGCCTTTGTGTGTGAGTGTGTGTGTGTGTGTGTGTGTGTGATTTCTGAAGTGTGTGATAAAATAAGCGGAGGAAGAATAAGAATGGTGGCCCATATAAATCATTTTGACGGGTGGCTCTCAACACCTTGATAACATTATTACTTTTGGGATAATTACCCCGGGTAGATAACAGCTAGTATGGCCTCTGTATTATAGAAACTACTTCAGTTCATGGATACTTCAGAGTGATGAAACAACCTTATCTGAAAATTATAACTACCTGTTGATGCTGCTGTTATGCCATTAT
>NW_015664976.1:0-884 GCF_001515625.1 Sinocyclocheilus rhinocerous | reverse complement strand
ACTTGGCGATATGGCCTTGATTGTGAAAGTTCTTAATCTGTGTTTTATTCTAAAGGAGCAGTGTTGGGCAAGTTACTCTGAAAATGTAATCAAATTACTGATTACTGATTACTCCTTTTAAAAGTGATCACGTTACTGTTCTGATTACTTTATTTCAAAAGTAATTAGTTACTAGTTACGTAACTTTTTTTCTCCATGACATTTATGAAATACCAGCATACACGCTCCGGATAAATATTTGTTATTAAAGCATCAACATTCCCAGAACACTTCTTTTTAACTAAAGCAAGCGGCTGCTGCGTGCATGGTTTGGCATGGCAGAATGCCAGCAAAGAGCGCTGCATATAAAGTATCTAAAAGACATATAAGTTCATAGTTATAATATCTCACAAATCTCTGTTATAACACAATAAATATGCATAATTAATTGTTCATAATGTCTACAATTCGTGTTATAATGAGAGGATTCGTCAGCACGCAAATTTCGGCACTGCATTGCTCAACGCTGCAAACACGTGTTATAGCCTAAATAGAAACTCTGCATACGCTTGCACCTGTTATAACAGATTTCAGCACGGAGGATGAAAACCACACTCAACGAGTGAGTAAAGTCGTTATTTTATCTGATGGCATTTTCTTATGATTATAGCTGGTCGCAATGGTAACTTTAGAACCCACTGACTACAAATCGTATTTAAAATTATGCAATAGTTTAGCATCGAAATCGTTGTTTTACTGATTGTTTATCGCCCATTCATCCTGTGATTGCTAAAGTGTTCCTACAAACACCAGTTATAATATAAGCTGGCGTGGACTAACAACTTTGTAACACTGCACACTTAACTAAAACAACCTTTAACCATAAGAAAATGCCATCAGATAAA
>NW_015664975.1:0-1629 GCF_001515625.1 Sinocyclocheilus rhinocerous | reverse complement strand
ATTTCCAAAGGGTGCCGCGACTAAAAAAAAGGTTGGGAAACGCTGCTCTAAGTGTCCAACTTTTGGAGCTATAGGCATTATAAAATTGAGCGTCGCAACGAAAAAAAACCCTGATTTCGGCCGAAGGACAGCGTCACCTGAATTCACAAATCATGGAAAACGACACTCGGTTTTATGTTCATGTCTATGACAGCGCACTGTGTATTTATAGCCAAAATAAATCTGAATATCAAACCGCAAACTAGCTTTACTGCGGTAGAAAAACCAACAGTTTGCTTACCAGAGTTCAAGTGGGAAGAGGAAAACGGTGTACATCGTCACTCGTAGATGAGGCGCTAAATGACGTCCAATGGCAGTGTAAATGCGTCTTATCTGCGTTTGTCCCCGTGATCCTGACAACGACAGCTTGACGAGGCCGCAGCAACAGCTGATGGAGGCGAATTGAGAAGACAGCCCTATCCGACGACTCTGCGAACCCTTCTCATACAACCAATGGCATCCACTGCGTTTCACGTTCGTTTGAACAAATGAAACAAAAACTGTGTGTGAACACAAAGAAAACACGGGTGTATTCATCTCCTACCGCGAATCACTTGCTAACCGCTTCACGCACAGACACGGCGGAAAACGTGTTCGGTGGTCGCATTTAGCAACAGACTTGTTGGCGCGATCGGAGATTTTAAAGCTGCGTCATGTGGTTCCGAGGTCTATCACGGGTCACAGTCTAGGTCTAAACATAACCTTTTTAACGTTAAATTACCCGAAGACCAACACATTTTTCACTGCATCGCAGCTTTCTTTTTACCAGCTCCCTGTTCACTTTTCGCGGCACCAGTGACAACAATCAAAATAAAAGTTCCCTCTAACAACAGTAGATCCCCTACACCTTGATAGGACTTTGGTTGTAGGCTGTAAACACAACCAAAGTTTGTGTTTAAAGTTTGATTGTAAACAGCTCCAAGTAGAACGTCACGTGTTGTCAGTTGTGTTCGACTTGAAGCGGCGCTGCGCAGACCGATCGGCGTATGACATCAAAGTACCGCGAGAGCGATTCAAAAGCTTAAAGGGGTCATATGATGCTGCTAAAAAGAACATTATTTTGTGTATTTGGTGTAATGAAATGTGTTTATGCGGTTTAAAGTTTAAAAAACACATTATTTTCCACATACGGTACATTATTGTTTCTCCTCTATGCCCCGCCTTTTTGAAACACGTCGATTTTTACAAAGCTCATCGGTCTGAAAAACCGAGGTGTGCTGTGATTGGCCAGCTATCCAATGCGTTGTGATTGGCCGAATACCTCAAGCGTGAGACGGAAATGTTACGCCCCTCACCATACTGTTGATGCCGTGTCTGGCCGGAGCGACTAGACAAAAAACATGAAAACCCATTACAAATGAGGCATTTGTTGCATCCAGTGGGGCCATAATTACTGATTATAATGACTTATTTACAAAGGAGGCATTTGTTGCATCCAGTGGGGACATAATTACTGATTATAATGACTTGTACTGTCTTTTTACGCGTTGCGTTGCATTGCGCCACGTAAACATAAAACCCTGTCTACATTTGTGATCGGAGAAGTGACAAACAACAAATGCTACTCTACACTGCCCAAAACTTGCGTTT
>NW_015664974.1:0-10639 GCF_001515625.1 Sinocyclocheilus rhinocerous | reverse complement strand
TTTGCCAACCGCCATTAAACACAAAAGAAGAAGAAGAAGAAGAGAGCGTTAACGCATTTACCCGTTTTTCAAACGATCACAAGGAGAGGACTTGAGGAGGGTGCTTTGTTTTATTGCGAAAGTCGACCAATTATTAAAAATCTACTGTTAGGTAAGTACGTTTTGTAGTATTTTATTAATGTGGTTGAGTTTTACTTGTTTGACACAAAGGAACCGAAAGAAATTCACACATTGTCAACTGAAATGTAGTTTGAGTTTGGCTAAAATTAGCTAAATTTAATTTTACATTTCTGTCCCCTTCACTTCTGAAATGATGGCTACGCCATAATAAACATAATTTCAGTGTAAGCCATGATTGACAGTCAATACTTGTCACAAAAACTGTGGATATGGATAAGGACTTAGTTCATGCACTTGTTACATGATAGATGAGTGGTTGGGAAAGTGTATGTTTTAACATAGCATACAATCGCCACAATTAACAGCCGCACATTACTGTTAATTGTAATATTGACCTCTGTTTTAGGGCTTTGGCGATTATGCCGATTATCGCGATTAATTGTCTGTTTTTATGACTTTCATTATATAATTGATTAATTTAAGGGTTCAGTAAATTCGCGGTTAGATCAAATAATCGCGATTAGACGGTTATTTAATTATCGCGACAGGCCTAGTGACATGTAAAGCATTTAATTGTGTTGCAGCTTAAAAACAACATTTTCCCATTTTAGATTAAACAGAATTATGTTTTCGCAAATTTACTTAAGCATGAATTATGCTGCTTTAGCTACTCAGATGCTGATCTCTTAGATCACGTGAACTCCGTCTTTCTCCATCTGTAAGAAAACAACAAACCACACAAGTTAAAGAAAAGGCATGAACAGAGTCGTTTACAGCTACAGAAACTCATGAAATCTGCAAATGTGTCATCTGTCAATGCGTTTGTTTCGCATTAGGATGATCACAAGTGAAATCAACAGATATGAATGTGATGTATTTACATGATGTACTACAGCAGTCCAGTATCTTATCTCATACTTGCACTTTTCAGCGAAATCAATCACTTGTTTTGCAAAATACAAATGTTATAATCTCACTATAGTATCTGTAGGTGGTACTTGCCCTTTCCGGAGCTCCTGTATAGCGAGAGTAAATCACACCAACAGTAACCAGCAGAAGAACAACAGCAAGACAAGTTCTGCTACAACACCTAAAGACGGACCTGAATCTGAAACAGATAAAGACAGACAGTCATTAGTGTGAGTGAACCTGACAGTGTGTTTATATCATATTCATTGGATATATTATCTCTACGGACTAATGTGAAAGATGTGAAAGACTTTACCAGAAAAAAAACAATAATAATAATAATAAATATATATATATTTTTTTTTTCAATTTGTTTGTGTGTGTGTGTGTGTGTGTGTGGGTGTTCAAACAAATGGCAGCCGTATCATTTAAATGTGAACTATAAAGTGAAACTAATTTTCTTTCTCGTAGAGAATTAGTTCCCAAGACAATTTACTGTAGGCTTGATAAATTTCTCAGTAAAAAAAAAAAACACTAACATTAATATCACTGCTGACAAACCTGCACATATTACTGACAGAGATCAGAAGAGGAATATACAGGACGATGTCGCCCTTTAGAGCAATGCGCATTTAGAAATAAACTAATATATGTGGTGCAGTCTACTATAAATAGATCAAAAAGACTGCGAAAAGAAAACATACTCGTGCCGGAGTCTTGCTGCATTTTGACAGGACCTGACAAACAAGATGCAAACACAAGTTCAGTTGTAGCTGTGGAAAACCTGTAAAAACGGAACAAACTCCCTGCAGCATCTCATTAATAATATCAGTTGCACAACGAAACATAACCAGTCTGAGTGATATATTATAATACATTTGTTGTTAAGGAGTCCGAAGACGGGTCAAGCTATGTTATGAACATATTGATGGAAAGAGAAGAAAAAGCACGTATTTATTATATTTAATTTGTAAAAATAGGGTAGTATTTAATAAATGACTCACCACTGACAGTCACGCGGAATGTTTTTATGGTTTCACCAAGGTTGTTGGTTTTTGTGGTGATTTTTGTGCTGTCACACTTGCTTGGTCTGTTCAAGCTTTCACTTTTGCCTGAACTGTCTCTTCTGATGATCTCTGCTTCATAACGTCCAGCATGTTGAGGTCTGGTGTCTATGATGATCAGAGATCCAGTCTTATAGTCCACCTCCAGTCTGTCTCTGAATATCCCACCTTCACCATCATATAAACAACTAGTAGTGGGATCATTGATCAGAGCGATGCGAGTGTTTCCAAAATACCACATCATCATTTCATTTTGTTGTTTGGTATTATCAATGCGTAGAGTGACAGAACCTCCCTCCTTCACTGACTCTTTAACTGTATCAGCACCGAACACACCTGAAGACACAAATTAAAAGTTGCTGTTGTTTTGGCAAAGACATGGAATCAAGTGATCACCTCTGCAATGTCAGCAAGGCCTGGCGCAAATTGGGGCAGTGGTTGCCAAAGGAAAAACTACATTGTCTTATGAATAAAGCTTTGTACACATATAGCATGTATGCTCTCGATGGAGTTGCATAATTTGAGGTAATGTTTGTACTGTGAAAATTACATTTGTTTAATATAAAACTCAGGACTGTAATTTATACACATTTATATGCTCAGCTGCCACAGACTTTCCAGTTTGTACCAGTTAGATAGTTTGAGGTAATGTTTGTAGCTACCTTTAAATAATAATATATATAACATTTCCAAGGCTGTTGCCTCAGTTTGTATCAGCTTCCACTGAACCAGTTACACTATCTGTGGCAATGTTTTTAACCTACTGTAAAAATGACTTTATTTGCAAATAATTCATAAACATTTACTATGCTCAGCTACTACTGCTCTTAGTGGCTGCCATACTTTGTATCAGAGAGGCATAAATCACTCTCAAGGATGTTTTCTTTCACTGTAAAAACTACATTTAAAAATGCATTATTTATTTACTATATTTTTTATTTTATTATTAGAGCAACAAATGTAAAGAACACCATCTTCCCAGTCAAACATGGACGAGTACCAGTTTTGTTATGGGGGTGCTTAACTGTGGCAGGAAGTGAAAATCTTTAATGTATGAAGAACATCATGAATTCTTTTAAGTATCAGGAAATTTTGGCAAAGAATTGTGATGCCTTCGGTGCAAAGATTCAAGTTTATGATCAATAGACTTTCCTGCAGGACAATCATCCCAAAGTATACATTCAAATCTACTGTAGCTTGGTTTAGGGATTGTTTGTAGAATGTTCTTGACTGGCTTGTTCAGTCTCCAGATTTAAAGGGGTCATATGATGCTGCTAAAAAGAACATTATTTTGTGTATTTTTAGGTAGGTGTGGCTAACTCTTAACTTTTATAAAGAATATCTCTTTGGATTTGAGACTTTAGTCTTTGCAAATTTACAGATCTTCTTTATGCACCAAGAGCTTGTAACACTCCAAAGAGAAAGGAAAAAATGAAATCGCATCATATGACCCCTTTAAATCTCGTTGAAAATATTTGGCTGACGTTGAAGAAAGCAGTGGTAATGAGAAAACCAAAGATTATCAGTGATCTGGAAGCTTTTTCAAGTGAGGAATGGGCCAAGATTGCAGTAGAGAGGTGAAGCTTTACTTTAAATTCTCAGAATCACTCAAACGTATTAATAAACTTTCTCTAATAGTTTACTTAGGGCTTTGAATTGTTGTCATAAAATGTTCCTTATTGGCAGCAAAATATGTCTTGAAGGTCAAGGGGGTTGAATAATTTTGATAGCAAATGTGTGTGTGTGTGTGTGCGCGCGCGTATACACACAAACACACACAATATAATATATATTAGTTTTCACAGTACAAACATTAGGCCTACCTTGAATTATGCATGGCAGCTGGGATTATTTAACCGGCTACAAGGAAAAGACAGATTTCACGATAAAAACGTTGATATATATATATATATATATATATATATATATATATGAAATCGCATCATTTTCAACCATGAAAAAGGAAGAGCTGAAACAATGTCCAAAATGGCTTACCATCAACAAGTAAAAAGCACAGAGAAAGCACAAAATAGCCTGCCATTATTTTCACCTTATATATTTTTTGACTTATATAAAAGCGTTCATCTCGTAATGGCGTTGTTCGTCTTTCGTTTCTCCCTCAGAAACCCCGCCCGTATGATCTGAAGTCACCGAAGCAAGCGTAGCTTCAGAATGTGTACGAAAAACAAAAGGACAAAAAAATATATATTAAAACACACGGCTGAATTTGATATTTATACAGATGAAAAGAGAATATCGTTATGTTCTCGGTTAAAAAAACAAAACCGCATGTGATGTTGTTGGTTAAATGGAATTAAAAGTGAAAGCAAACGCTGGTTTGGCCAATCGGCGCGAATCAAGCTGATGTGTCATGTGTTCCTTCTCGTTTCTTCGGCAAAAATGGCGCTGCAGTTAGTAGAGCAGACACTAGAGGGACAAAGCCTGCAATGCTCCGCTTTAAAAGTAATAATAAAGTAGTAGGCCTAATCGTTTTAAGATATCTACAATGCAATTTCAATTTCCAAAAATTCAAGTCAATACTTTTACAAATAACTGCAAAAGCATCAATGAAGCTCTCTACACTGCACAATGAGTCTCTTATTTACATTGTGTCTACACTTTTTTGTGTAGATTTTGCAAGTGTGCTGAAAAAAAAAATCCTCTGTTTTGAGTGGTGGGTGCATTCTGATTAACTTGAACGCAATGGCCAATCAGAGGTGTTCAAGTAATCAACAGATACATCTTTGATTGGCTACATTGCTCAACGTTACAAAACACGTTGTAAATGGTAACTTTTGGCACTTTCCGCAGTGCAAACACAAATATGCACTGGATAGTTTGTGTTCCGCCAATATCCTATTATCACACTTTCAACTGATTTTGCTCTTGCTTTCATTTGAGGGTGCTTCACTGCGTGAGAAAATAGACGTTTGGTGTGAGGGTGTGAGAACAGTGTCAGTTGCGTGAGACTCAGCACCCTGAATGTATGAGTTGGCAGCCCTGTGAAGATTAGCAAATCAGCAAAGAATTCCTTTCACTTCACAATAAACAAATTAGTGTTTTGAGCTGTTAATGTGCAGGGGAGCACTGATGACCCATCTCTGTGTTAATAAAATAATCCTTTATTTAATGTTTGAATATCATTAGAAAGGACAGAAATTTCTAAAATATCTCCTATAGCCTACTGACTACCTGTTTTCTGTTAATTCAGTACTTTGAAATCTTGCTACACTAGCTCATACACATATCAGTTCCACTTGTTCTTGCACATTTCCGCTTCTTAAAAACGCTGAATCAGCATAAGATTCTACATTCTCATGTATAAGCATTCTTAAGCAAAAATGAATCATAAATGTGATCCTAAATATGAAAAAGGTCTTCCAGAAGAACTAAACACTGATAAATGTGCAATGCTGGGAAACAAACTTGTTGGTTGTTGCTTAAATTAATAAATAAGAACACAGCAAATTTATGATCATTTAACTACATGGTTTCTGCCACTGAAAACAGTCTTAAAAGCCAGAAGTGAATATATTGTGACACTATATATGAGCACAGCTGGACTGCACTGACCGAAGGGTGTTCAAGTCCCTTTGGGGGAGGATCCACACACACACTAGATTAGTATCACACTTCTGTCAAGTCAAAACAGTCTGTTGTCAGGAATTTCAGTGTTATAATCGCAGAGTGGATATTAAAAATGTCAAATAAAATGTTTTATGCTGTCATTTTGTTCTGCTTGCAACCTGTTGGTAAGTTATACTTTTTTTTTAATGGATTTTGTTGCTGTTTTATACAAGATGGATTTGCACTTGCTCTTATTACACATATAAAAGTAGTCTTAAATTCAATAAGCATATTATAACTGATTAATTTGTTCATTGTCCAAAACCACACTTTACACATATCTTTCTCTTGTGTTCATTTCCCAATTTACTCATCTTCCGGGCGCTGCTCGTGCGGCGTCTGATAGGGCTGTGTGTATGTGTATTAAGTGTTGTTTGTAAATGTGAAGCACCACAACAGTCTAAACTTATTGCCCCAAGGGAATTAATAAAGCTCTAAACTAAACTAAATCATGCAACTTCATTCATTATTATTAATTTCATTTAATTTACTGGCTCACATATTATCTTATATGTCTGTTGATGTGTTTCTGTTGTCACATGTTTCGTGTCTGTGCTGCTGTTCTCTTTGTTTGTCATTTACACTTTATAATTACTACAAACCAGTGATCTTGAGTAAATAAAGGTAATTGGCCTTAATGTGGACCAGTTCTTTGTTCTCCAGTGTTTGCTGATACAGATGCAGTGGAGTCAGTGTCAGTGCTGGAGGGAGATTCAGTCACTCTAAACTCTGATCTTACTGAAATAATGGGTGATGATGTGATTCAGTGGAGGTTTGGAACCGAAATCACTGTAATAGCTGAAATCAATGTAATGGCCAGCAGCGTCACTGTATATGATGATCGTCCTGATGGGAGATTCAGAGACAGACTGAAGCTGGATCATCAAACTGGATCTCTGATCATCACAAACACCACAACTGAACACACTGGACTCTATAAACTACAGTCCAACAGTGTGAGCAAGAGTTTCACTCTCACTGTCTATGGTGAGTTAAGTATTGGTTTCTTTTTCTTTTCTTTTGTTATATCTTCAAAGTAGATTCATCATGAGTATTTGATTTTTCAATACTGGAATTGTAAAATTTGAGATACACACTCATTTTTGACTTTTCAACTTTCTGAACTTACATTGTTATTGACTTTTATTATGTCGGCATCTCAAACAGCACAATTTTTACAATTCTAAAACCACAATAGACACAATCGCTGAATGGCATCACAAACTCTCAATTAACAGCTAGTATGAATTATTCAAATCTTTTTGCATCAGTCTCTCTCTACCTCTGGAGGTGGAATATCAGGATAACAACACCTACAGCTGTGTGCTCAACAATCCCATCAGCAACCAGACCACACATCTGGACATCACTCAACTCTGTCACACAAGTTCAGGTACAGCAGAGCTGATATATGTGATTATTTACTAACCTGATCTGTATATTTTCTTTATAGATCAGACTGACACAATCACATACATTACTCTCTCTCTTTAGCTGTTACAGCACAATCTCCTTCTCATCCTCCAGACTCAGTCTCTCTGATAGTGTTGATCTCTGCTGCTGCTGCTGGATCTCTGTTGATTGTAGCTGCAGTCGGGATCTTCTGCATCTGCAGGAAACACAGAAAAACAGATCAAAAATGCAAGTGTTACCTACTGCGTTTAACTATTATAACAAGTAATACTTGTAACATATTGATTAAAGTATAAATGACAATCACATTCAGAAAAACATGTCCATATCTATAAAAGGATACTGAACAAAGCCCTTTACTCATCTCATTTACATTTCTCAAACTGCGTCAAAATCAATTATAAAACAACTTTCTCTACACTTTATGAACCTAATCTTATCTGCGTAAAAATACTGTTCTCAGCATATTTAAATTATTAAGGTTTAATGAAAATTTAACCATACAAAAATTAATGAATAAATCCAAATAACTTAAACCTTGTTAAAATTCCTCATAGTTAATGAATTATCAGCAAAGAATGTATTTCCAAATTTCATTGCTAGCACATAATTTGCTAGGGACCATGTGTGTGTGAAACTCACCTTTGGGTTACAAGTCCAAATCTCTAACCATTAGGCCACAGCTGCACTCTTAAAACTAAAGGTGCTTCAAAAGGTTCTTCAAGCGATGCCATGAAAGAACCATTTTTGGTTCCACAAAGAACCATTCAGTCAAAGGTTCTTTAAAGAACCATCTCTTTCTTACTTTTTTATAATCTGAAGAACCTTCTTTCACCACAAAGAACCTTTTGTGAAACAGAAAGGTTCTTCAGATGTTAAAGGTTCTTTATGAAACCATTTCTATTGCATCGTAAAGCACCTTTATTTTTAAGAGTGTACCCCCGTGGGGAATTTACGCAGCCCTTATGACACATAGTAAAAAATACAAATCTAGTTAGGATTGAGTTCTCTTTTAATGCATCTGTTATCATTGAAACAGTTCAGGCTCATGAAGAGGAGATAACTTACGCTGATCCAACATTCTACAAAAGAAAAGCACAGAAATCGGTAAAAATCATTTATTCCTATTTTATGTTGTTTGTCACTGCAGATGTATGTGAATGTACTGTGCTTGTATGTGACAGATCATGAAAAAAATGACCTTTGCTCTAGGTAATTTCTACTGGAGTATGTCTTTAAAGCAACTGAAAAACTCTGAAAGAGTCCAGGATCTGTAAACGTTACCATTAACACTATACAGACTTTTACATTTTAAAAAAGTCAGTAAAAACACTTTCAAGAAGTTCCTGTGTTACACTGTAATATGATTTCACAAGAAAACCAAAGTCTTCAGGAAATGAAAGACTTTTCAAAATGCACATATTGCATGAGTACATATGTTAAAGAGTGAGACAGAAACAGAAAAGTCTATTTTTTTAATTCAAAGTTAAACCAGCTTGACAAGTCTGCAACACTGTCCAACTATTTATTTTATTTTACTTTATTGTATATTTTATTTTTTGGCAAAAACAAAAAAGAAAGGTACATCCATTTTTAACTGTCCAGTTGACACCAGTGCAAGGCTTCAGGTGTCATTACCTTCCTGTTATTTTAGCTGTACGAAAACAGTCTATTATGCTGCTTGATACCACAAACTGGTATTTGTCGTCATATAGTTTTAATTTATTATTGTAATCATAAAAACATTGGTTTGTAGTGCAAACGGTTTTATCATTTACCACACTTTGTTATTGTTCTTTAGTTAGCATCTAATGAACGAGACATTCACAGAAAATTGTTTACTTTAGCGTTGCCAAAAAAGGTGGATAGATGAGGCAGATGAATTATGGCATTTCCTCAAGCTTTTTCATGTCAGCTTAACAGTAGTAGATAGTTTTTTTTCTTCCTAGTAACAGTGCTGTTTACAGTGTATAGCATTGAATCTCAATTTTTATGCTGAATTTGCCACATTTTAATTTAGAAGATTTTATCATTAAATCTGCGTGATGTGTTTTTTTTTACAGAACGTTAAAGAGGAGGAGGATGTGGTGTATGCAGGTGTCGTCACTAGAAGATGATCAATCTTCAATCAATTGTACCAGATCCAGCTGAGTGATCATTTCACTAGAAAGTTCCTGCAACACCCTGCAGTTTCTGAGACTTTTTCTGCGTCCCACTGTGCCTACTTATACTACGCCCTTAAAGTATGTACTCTTTTGGTTAGGAAAAAGTACACACTTTTGAGTGTGTAGTAGAAGAGTAGGCAAGCTTTGGGACATACTATCATGTCACACAACTGTCTTTGACGGACTGCTCTGTCGCATAGTTACACGCACCCTGTCACTGTAAACTGGCCTGTCAATCATCTGGTCACAGTTAACATCCTCCACATTTCATTTCATTTAACTTCCTACCGTACTAGAGAGAAAAGAAGTAGCACGTTGTTCTGCCAGTCACGGGTCTTACATGCGGAGTCTTGGAATTAGTACGATCAAATTAACACTAAGCAACAAATGCAAATAAAAATTGGTGAGAGGTTGAAAACCACAGGGAGATCTTAAAGCTTCTCTGTTGTTGACAATAAATGTTGTTCAAGGTGATGACCAGAGAGGAGAACAACTGGCTAAAACAATGAGAAAACGACATGTTTCCTCATTGTTTTAGCTATAGTGGTTCTCGATATATGGTAGTGGTCAGATGTGCCAAGGATCCTGGAGTTCAACATCTTTAAAGGCCCCTGGCAGTTTGCCCCACTAACAAACTTGGTTTGTGAGCCAAAATGAAACCTGCTGTGGTCTGAATAAATTATTTCTGTAGACGTGGTTTGATCTGTTGGGTGAACAAACAGCTTCTGCATGAGCATGAGTCTATTACTGGACATCTGTGGTTGATGTCAGTTTGTGCGTGTTTGTCTCGATGTGTCAATAGCATGTGGTTTAAGTTTTTTTTTTTCTTTTTCCATTCCCGTGTGTATGATGTTCACAGTTTGACTTCTGCTTTACACAAAACCAGTTTACTCCAAAATACTGAGATCATAAATGTTGATGTGTGACAAAACAAAAAAGATCTCAAATCAAACATTGATATTACTGAGAAATATGGAGAAAAAATAAAATAAAATAAAAAATCACACACTTTATGCATTATGACCCTAAATACTTTGACCCCAGTGCTAGTTTTATTGGTTATTTTCAGATCTAACAAGAGTTAGCAGGAGTTATTTTTAAAAACTACTCATAGCACACCCTTTTTTTTGTCTCTATTTCCAAAATGACTCCAAAATTGACAATGTATGACTTAATGTTGTGGTTATTGATCATTTATTTTATTTAAGTAAATAAATAAGTAGAAATAGTATAACACACAAACTATACTTTTTAGTAGCCTAACAGTGCTACTGTCACACTCTGCTTACGGGAGGAACAAGGAGACGTGGCGATGTCAAAAACCGAGAGTCTTTAATTATC
>NW_015664973.1:0-496 GCF_001515625.1 Sinocyclocheilus rhinocerous | reverse complement strand
CAGCTTTACATTTTTATTTCAATGTTGTAATTAGCCATTCATGTATTTTTTTTATCTTCGAAGCAGATTTGTTATGTGATAGCATTAATTAAAATTTCTTAAGGGTCAAGATCATGTTATCTGCCTCTCCTGCGCTCCATCAAGCCACTCCCATAATAGCTGTCATCGCTCAAATTAATGCACGACTCAGATTAACTGTACAGCATGTGTGTAAGACTCCAATACAATTATATAGTTATTATTTTATCACAAATAAATATTTCAATGAGTAAAACTGGCTGTGTCTATAGTATTATAGATTACACAACATTATAATATTATTTTCTAATTAATGTTTTAATTATTATTATTTTAAATGATTGTCCCCGGATTAGTAGGGTACTCTTGTAATAGAGTTGCAGTGGCTGGGATAGATTTTAAATATAATTTCCACTTAAAAAGATGCAATCTGATCCTGTTTACATGAAATAAGCTGCTCCCGAGCAGGTTTAAGTTT
>NW_015664972.1:0-751 GCF_001515625.1 Sinocyclocheilus rhinocerous | reverse complement strand
AAGAATTCCTTGTGTAGGGCCTCATGAAATCCGTTAGAATTTTTCCAAATTCCATTTTTTTCCATTTTAATTTTTCTAGACTCTGTTTTAATGGTTAAATTAAATTTTATTAATCAAAAAGCATGTCTAATTAATTGAAATCATAAAACTTACAATATTAAACAGCAATTCATTAAAAGTTTAACAAAAGTTACATTTTTAAAGCCCTATGAAATTTTTTATTTCTCAAATTCAGTTACATTTTTTACTAAATTCTGATTTGTATTAATTTTCTGAATTTCATTTTAATGATTTCATTAAATATTAATAATCAGAAGCATCTCTAATTAATTGATTTCATTAAAAAAAAAATTTTATTTATCTTTTTTTCAGAAAAACTGTGTTGTGTATTTAAATTTTTCTGCTAAATAAATTCTGGTAAATATATTTTTTTTCTGGTGAATATTCCTTTAAAAATAATGTTTTAGTAATAATTGTATTATTAGTAGTAGTACTATCATTACATGAAGTAATATTTCTGTCAGGGTTACTTCAAGTTAAACCGATGGGTTGCTGTGAAGACGTTTAGGTTTAGGTTGTATATGATTGATGATAACGATAGATTTACTCAAAAGAAACCGTAAAATGCTCATAAAGTGACTCTCAGAGCAGTACATGTACTCATAAATTAAGGTGGCACTTCAGTATGTGTATAGTGAACGAAACTGTGCATCTGTGCCATTTATAGACACGCAGAACATACAGGATTCAT
>NW_015664971.1:480-645 GCF_001515625.1 Sinocyclocheilus rhinocerous | reverse complement strand
CTGATCGGAAGTGCGTATTTAAAGGGAAATCCTGCATACCATCATGGGTACAACAGCGCCTCCTAGTGGCTTGGCTACATATGTCCAAAATTTATCAAAAAGATATAGGGATATATAAGGTTTTCACACTGACAGCTGTCATTGTAAGACAGTTAACAACTCTGT
>NW_015664971.1:0-432 GCF_001515625.1 Sinocyclocheilus rhinocerous | reverse complement strand
TTGTTTGTCCGAGTTCGCAACAGTAACTAAGGGGGCTAACCGATAGGTCAATTATCAAATAAGAACAAATCTAGGGCGGGACTTAATTCTATGCATCGCTTGTTGATCAGTTGTTGAGATGTGGTTGTGGCACTCAAAAAGTCTGGTGTTTTCACAGGAAAGGTCCAGTTATGACATTTTGAAAATTGAATACTGAGGTTTGTTGGGGTTTCTTTTAAATATCTTAAAGGGGAGGTCTAATGCTATTTCATACCTTCCGACTTATTTACACTGTTAAAGAGTTGGATTTTCATGCTAAACATGGCCAAAGTTTAAAAAAATTAGTTGGACGTATGATGGAGTATTTCTGTGCCAAATATACTCCTTCAGGGTTCGTATAAGTTTCTGAAGTTTTTTTTCTCGAGTATGGCCTTGTATGACATCTTAGCTCAC
>NW_015664970.1:0-1862 GCF_001515625.1 Sinocyclocheilus rhinocerous | reverse complement strand
TTCCATGACCACATCAGGATTTCTTAAAAGAGAGAGAGGACTGAGGAAACTGGCTAATGTGTTTGAGGAAAAATATACTGTAATCAAACACTCTATAAATAAGCTCTTCAGAAGAATTTTAAGCACATCTGTTCACAAGAATACCATTTTCAAGGTAAAAAAAATATCATTTTTGAGTTTTAATTAATCTTCGAGTTTGATGTCAAGTAACTTTCTGAACAGTAAAAAAAAATGTAAAAAAATTAAAAAAAATTAAATAAAAAAAAAAGACCGCCTATTGAAACCAAGCAGCAGTAACAAACAATTCTGGACTTTCTGACGTAAGAAACCCGGAGTGTTAATGTATGACTTCATTTGCAGGTCAAAAACTCGTGGCCATGGCCATCCAGTCATAGTGAAGTAATAAGAATGAAGTAGTGCAAATACTAGTATTTAATGAACAAGGGCTGGGTATTGGGACAGATTTCATGATTTGATTCGATTCTGATTCAAAAGCTCTCAATTTGATTCGATTTGATACTGATTCACTCTGAAATATTTGAATTTTTCTTAAGAAAGAAACAAAACTCAACTAACGCTGTAAACTACAGAAGGAACCCTGTCAGTTGGTACATTACTATAATATTAAAGGTTAAAATTAACAGCCTAAGCTATTAAATTCAACTGCTGATCGCTGTAAAAAAAAAATTCCACCTATGTCAACCTAAAAACTTAAGTTCAGTTGCTGCCCTACATTTTTTATGTGTAATTTACTTGGTTATGTAAGTCATTTCTACTCTCTGCATTAAACTTGCTTGAAAAATCAAGTTGAAATTTCTCAACTTTTGACGAGGTAATGTAAAAACATAAGTTGCCATGACTTACTGATCATATAATTTTTTTTTTTACCTTTCTCACTATGGTTCTACTTCCAATATGATGTTGAAATAATAAATAAACATTTAAACAGTGTCTGTCATAACTTATTTCAGGAGAGATTTATTTTAACATGCATTTCAGAATCATTAACGGGTAAAACATATTATTATTGTCACGTTACGAAGAACGTAGGAGACACGGAGTAGCATTCACAGTCTTTAATGACGAAAATACGGGATAATCCACTATAGGAGCTGGGCAAACACACGTAGAAACAAGTAGAACCAACAAAGACAAACTTATAAGGACTGGATAACGAGGGACAGACAGTGCGGGGAATCAATTAATAATCAAACTAAACAAGGACAGGAACAAGACCAAATAAGGCAAAACAGGAACTGAAACACATGACAAAACAGGTCAAATCCTGACAATTAATATATAATAAAGAATATATTTTTTGCAAAAATCTCCTCTCTAGAGTTCTTTTTTCCAGCTAACTAACAAGTAATGGACATTGAATGACTTTTGTGAGAAAAATGTAGCATGTTGTGACCCAAGCTCTTGAAACATGAATACGTGAGAGTTGACTTCAGTAAGTTACACATCTTTCAACACGCCTTCTGATATTCATTCATTCACCTTTATTTCATACTATAACTAGTAGTAAACAGGGAGAAATGATCAGTTCGCGTGCCGTTTGAACTGAGGTTGCTACACAGTGAGCGGTCACGCCACATTAAAAAGCATCAAAACCACATGTATTGTTTGACGTTTGTGATAAAACTGACAGAATTTGAAATCTGAGACCGTTTCTTATTGAAAGTAACACAGCACAAATCTTATTGTGATTATTGAACAGGATGCGCATTACAACTAATGTTTAGTGAAATTTTTCAACTGAAAACAACAGACTAAAAGATCGATATTGGTTGGTTAAAATGAAGATTGATTAAAATAAGAAGATCGATATTTCAACACACTCATGACAATTCGTAACTATT
>NW_015664969.1:0-2594 GCF_001515625.1 Sinocyclocheilus rhinocerous | reverse complement strand
TCCGACGTGACGTCGAGAGTGACCGACTGAAAGGGAACTACATGCATTTCAATGTGTCGGATATAAATATGATTATTTTGCATTATTAAATGCTTTTTTTTTTTGGCAGTCTGATTAAGTCAGTCAAGAAAGATATCTTAAAAATCATGGTTTTAGTTGAGCACATTGCATTGTGGGATACATGATTGCGGTGTTGTTCTGTGCTTTTTTTGGCAAATGTAGCTCATCCTAAGGAATATGTACCATGCAATTTTGGTAATTTATTGATGCTTTAAGCTACTAAATATGAGTGCAGCACCATTTTTCGATGCATTCTGCAGAATTCCCTCCAAAATCAGAGCAAAGTAAGCATGCAGATTGCATCTGGGTCAAACCTCCCAGCTATTCCACGCACACAGAACATTTTCATACTGTGCATGCTCCATACTACTGAAATGCAGCGAGTCGTATGGAAGAATGCCATTCCGTCATCGTCCTGTAAAGCAGCCAGCTCTTATCTGCTGGAGCTCGCCTTGGTTCATCAGATCTGGGCCTGACGCTTACACACCGCCGAGAGGCTTAACGTTTTGTTTATGTGGCATTTTGAGCCTGCGAGATGTTTTTTTGTGCTTCAGAGCCTCCATATTTATTGCAGATGTGGCGTAATGCCGTTTCCGAGCAGAGTTTACGGTCGTGTTCAGGGGAATTGATGCTTCATTACACTAAGTGTTTGCAGTCGGTTGCTGCCTTCGTCCGGAGTCGAGGACATCTGAGGACTTATGAGGAACTCGAAATGATAGAAAAAAAAGTTAGTTAATCTGATTAGCAATAATGTACTGAAGGATTTTTGCTGGTGTGTTTAAGAGAGACCAGGATCACCAGTCCTGTATAAAATCCTATTTTTTTAGGTGTATTTTTCTGCATGGCTTTGTGTCACAGAATGTAGTTTTAAGAGTTTTTTATAGTCTCACACACACACACACACACATTATAAGTATATATATATATATATATACACACACACTTATAATAGAATTTGTCAGATATTTATTATTATTATTAACATGAAAAAAAATATTTGTACAAATTCTGTTATCAGCATAACAGTTGGAATAAAAGTTGAATGTTCATGAACTTGATGACTTTTTGTATGTGGGTCAAAGACGAAAAAGTGTTTAAGCATAAAAACAATAAGTATAATACTGCTTTAAATTGTTGTTGTTATTTTTTTTCTTTTATAATAAATGACTTATTTTCATAATGAATCAATTATTTTTATGTACAGTATTTATAGAAGTGAAAGGACGTGTCCGGCGGTCCGTCCTGTGGCAGATGCGTGCGGTTTCTCTAAGTTAGAAATGATCGTCAGCCATTAATAGGTCTAAAATAACAGCTCTTCACCTGCAGTCAGCTAAGTGGCCAAATCTCTGCGTTTAAGTGAAGGGTCACAAACCTTATTCCACGCGTCTAGAGGTGCACTATTGACCTTTTTAACCCCATAACTGGCCAGCATGTGTAGCGGCTGCGTTGTGGCGGGACAGAGAGAGGTTTTGTGTTGGCCCGGGTCAGGTGTGTTTGTGTTAGTTAGTCACTCAGACGCTGAACATAGGTGTTTTTGCACAAAACAGAAACAAACCAGATGTCCTTTAACTGTGACTTTGCTGTGTGTTTATGGATCTTATTCAGATTAGATGCAGTTTAGGCCTGTCCAGTACGTTGTGCTGTCTGATTTTCATAACATTTATTTTCTGCATTTTTTTTTTACTTGTAAAAAGCCTAAAATACACACATACACACATAATATAATTATCAGTGTCTTCCAGTAGGTTGTGCTGTGGCTTTACTGCATACCTTAGTATTTACATAAACACACGCGCACACACACACGCGCACTCTCACACACACACACACACACTTCAGACCAACCCTGCATTTTTATTACTATAAAAAACAAAAATGTTTTAATTAATTAATTATTTTTCATCTTTTGTCAGATTTCACTAGCTTCTGGTGACTAATTTCTATAGAATAGCATTAGTATAGTATACTCACACACACTTTTACCTAACAAGCTAGTATATAATAGTAAAATAGTATATAAATAAAATATGTTAAATATATTTTCATATATTTTACAATATTTTATAAAATGTATTCACTTATTAGATATTTTTGGGATTACATAGAAAACACACACACACACATATCTCATTTGTTTTTCATTATAAATTGTATTATCAGCATAAAAGTTTAAATGAAAAGTTGAATGTTCATGAATTTGAGAATGTTTTAATATTCAGTCTTTTGCTGCCTTAATGACAGCAGCACTTGGATATCTGTTATTTTAGTATAATTAAACTATTAATTATTAATATAACTATAATACTTTTTTTAATAAATATTTTGAATTAGTTTTTATTTTGATACTTTCAGTTTTTTTTATTTTAGTGCAGAATTTTGTAATGTGTGCTTTATAATTTCTAGTAGACTTTGTGAAAAAACACTGATATATATATCAGTGTTTTTTGGTATAATTAAACTATTAATTATTAATATAACTAGTTTGTATTAATATTTTGAATTAGTTTTTAAAAATTTGAGTAATGTTGTGTGTG
>NW_015664968.1:381-553 GCF_001515625.1 Sinocyclocheilus rhinocerous | reverse complement strand
TCAGTCACCATAAAGTTTAGTTTAACACTGCTGTATAAACCTCTCTTTTTCTTTCTTTTTTTTCTTCAAAATCTAATAGATTAATTTGTTTAGAATAATAGGTCTTGGCATTGTGCACTTGAGAGAGCCAATTATAATTTCTCAAATGTCACTTGTTTGTCTAATTTAGATT
>NW_015664968.1:0-320 GCF_001515625.1 Sinocyclocheilus rhinocerous | reverse complement strand
TTATTGCTCATGAGCTACTTTGAGAAGAGGATTGGAGATCTCTGCATAATCTAGGATCCATGGCCATCAACATTTCCATCTTGTTATCCTCAGTGATGACAGCATATGTGATTTCATGATTATGAAATTTTTTTTTTATTAATATTTTATTCAATCTAGCCCTCGAGAATTACCATTAAACAAAATGGAGTGACCAATATTTTTATTTTATCAGCCATATTATTTTTTATTAGACATCTTGTCTACCCTTTTTTCTTTTCTATTCCCCAAAGAGTTCAGCATTGTTGTCAATAATTCAGTTGTACATTTCCCCCTAGTTG
>NW_015664967.1:0-556 GCF_001515625.1 Sinocyclocheilus rhinocerous | reverse complement strand
CTTACAATTGGGGAATACATCAAGCGATTCATCTTAAAGAGGCAATTAGACACAGGAAGTGCTCGTAATACCAAGTTTCAAGCATTGTTGAAATAAGTACAAGCTAGAAAGGGAAAGATTAAAGAAAAGAGAAAAAGTTTTTTTTTTTTTAGGATGAAGTCAGATAGTGACGAAAGAGATGAGTTTTCAGCTGTCGCTTGAAAATTGTCAGGGATTCAGCATTCCGGATAGGGGTGGGAAGATCATTCCACCAGCCAGGAATGGTGAACGAGAATGTTCTGGAAAGTGATTTTGTGCCTCTCTGTGATGGTACCACGAGGCTTCGCTTACTAGTAGGTCTCAGGCTTCTGGAGGGGATGTAGATTCATAAGAGTGAGTGGGAGTTAGGCGGGTGCTGAGCCTGTAGCTGTTCTATATGCAAGCATCAGTGTCTTGAACTTGATGCGAGCCACAACCGCAGCCAGTGCAGGGAGATAAAGAGAGGCATGACGTGGGCTTTTTTGGGCTTGTTAAAGACCAGTCGTGCTGCTGCATTCTGAATCATTTGTAAAGGTTT
>NW_015664966.1:0-697 GCF_001515625.1 Sinocyclocheilus rhinocerous | reverse complement strand
AAAGAGTTTCATTTAAGGTACTATGATAAGTCTAATTTTATTGGCCTTTACTTAACTCAGTTAATTAACTTCCATTAATTCTGTTTGTTCAACAAAACAATGTTCGTTTTATTGTTTTTTTTTGTACAAAATTTAATTTGTATTGGAATATTTTTTTTCTCAAATTAATTAAACAAATATTTTTTGAATGAGTGACCATTTTATTTTTCTTTCCTTTTTTAATTTTTTCCCCCTTGACTTAGTGTTGCTATATCCATGATCATCATATCCATAAAGTATTCATTTATGCCTTAATATTTGGCAAAAATGATCTATTATGAAAACTGCATTTTGCAACAGTCTTCAAGTCAAAAGGCAGCTTACTATTTTTGAAACCAAGCAACAGTGTGATAAGTGATAAAGTGATAAAAGGAATACTGAGCAAATCAACCTGAAGAGTAATAAAAAACAGAGATGTTAAGAGTGCACACACCCTATAGTGTTCTATTCAATGTCAAATAGCAGCAGACTCCTCCAGTGAGTGTGTGTTTTATGGCTGTGAGAGTAAGAAATGACCCTGTCATCATAGAGAGAGATCTACACGGCCGCTTGGGGTCAGAGGTCAGCCATTACCCACTCCAGTGGTCACATTCCTGGGCTTAATGCCCAGAGAGGCATCTGCTGCCATTCACACACATACAACACACACACACACACA
>NW_015664965.1:0-949 GCF_001515625.1 Sinocyclocheilus rhinocerous | reverse complement strand
TGCCTCGTGCAAATCGATTTACAAGTGTTGTCTGTGTGTGGTTTTAATTTTAATTTTTAGTTTTTGCCTCAGATTAGCCTTGAAATTATGAATGTGGAGCCACAGATAATGAGCTTTTTTTACACACAATTTTCCCAAAAATCCTCTTAGAGGAAAACATTTCTATGCTTCCGTCTTTAAATATGCATTCCTCATTTACTGGATTGATCAATTTCATACTACTAATCATACACAAGTCAGCATTATAGGGTCAGTCTGTCTCAAGCTAACTGATGTTTTGCTGCTTTCAGCGATCACCATTTTGTGTTTTTTGACTTTTCTGCTTTAGGTGTCTCTGTGACATCAAGCAACACAGGAGTCCCTGACATTTCAGGGTCTGTTTACACAAAGACGCAGGTGAGCATGCTCGTCAAAATGATGTGGTGTTCTTTGTTGGATTAACTTGGTCACCAAAAGTGTCTTGATCTGTCCCCCACAGTCTTTTGAGAAGCAGGGTTTCCTCACAGGAACCCCCAGCGCTTCCTTTAGTTTGCCCTCAGCACTTGGGAGTGGCGGCCCCATCAACCCTCCGGCTGCGGCGGGTTACGCTCCAGCCCCTTACATGCACATCTTGACCCCCCATCAGCAGCCCCACTCTCAGATGCTCCACCACCACCTGCAGCAGGACGGACAGGTGAGCTTGCACCATCACGTCTGATTTTGTATTTGTATCCTGTCTATAGACCAATCATAGAAATAAAAAGCTTGTTCTTTCATTATAGAATTATAATAGCTTGTTTTATTACATTATCTTTCAAAAAAATTTTTTTTACAATAATTGATTATTATTAATATGATTATTACACATTTTCCCCTTCCAATTCAAAGCTGCTTGTTTGATTTAGAATGGTTAATAATATAATATCTATATGGAACCTCATCTTCGCCCTATTATACTACAAGGAATATT
>NW_015664964.1:0-555 GCF_001515625.1 Sinocyclocheilus rhinocerous | reverse complement strand
ACAAAATAATGTTCTTTTTAGCAGCATCATATGACCCCCTTAAAATAAAGAATTCTCATGTTTTGGGAAGCTTGGATCACGTTATTCTCCCGCAGCATCTCATTCTGTTTTCGCCACTATTTTTAGATGCATTTTGTCCATAGAAATGCGTAATTCAGTGCTATAATTTGACACGACCGGCTGAAGTTGGACGTGCACTGTGGGCAGACCTGGCTAATCTATAATGAGAATCGTTGTCGATGATTTTCATTATCGATAATAATCAATTTAATCGATTAGTTGTTGCAGCCCTGGTAAAATTACAGAAAGTGTATCGATTAGTTGTTGCAGCCCTAGTTAAATTACAGAAAATGATCAAAGAACAAACCCTGTTTGCTGGAGCTGTCAATCTGTAGTGTTTCTTTACAAAATGACATCACCATCTACTGGCCTGTCAGCATAATGCAGTGTTTTTAGATATTTTCATAGATCTGTGTTAAAAAGGGACAGTTTTGACATCGTTTTCGTGTATACACAAATATTTTATCCTTTTATTTTTCAAACGTACCAATTGAT
>NW_015664963.1:0-911 GCF_001515625.1 Sinocyclocheilus rhinocerous | reverse complement strand
TTGTGATGAAGGAACCACAACAGAGTATAAAACTTTCACTTTACATCATAAAGCGATCTGCAATTAGAGTTTGTTTGACCATGCACAGCTCAGGAGTCAAGTTCGATTGCAGATGCTCCATGAAGGTAGTCTGCAAATAAAGAAATTAGTCTGTCTGAGCACAAATGAAACGTTCAATTGGAATGCTCTTTGAAGGCTGTTTGTAAATGAAAAACTGATCAAGCGCAACTCATGAGAAGAACACGGGGGCAGACAGTAAAACGTTAAAAACTATTCACGCACAATTCTCGAGATAAATTCAAATTAAGTTGCTCCATGAAGATAATCTGCGAATATAAAACAGTACGTTGTACATCTCAAGGGTAAAGTTCAAGTTTTTTCCCAGCGACAAAAGCATGGGGACCCTTCCATGAAACCTTCTTCCCCTCCTCACGAGCCTTCTTAACCAACGGCCATAATTTGGCTCTAGCCTCAACATCTTGCTTGATCAGCGCCTCCTTGATCCGAAACTTGTTTTCTTTTAGATAGCGAGTCTTTCGCAGCCCGCCATACCATGTCTCTGTAGGTTCGCATGGTAAAACGCATGATGATGTTACGAGGTGCTCCGTCGGATCTCCTTAGCCCCAGGCGGTGTACAGCATCAACTACATCATCCAACTTGTTCTGGATACTAGGGACCATCTTTCTTAGGATGTCGATTGTCACGCTTCTCGCATCTTCTCCGTCGCGCTCTGGGACCCCCTGTAGCTTGAGATTCCATCTACGTGAGTACCGTTGCATTTCATCTAAGCTTTCTTTCAGACTTACATTTTCAACTCGCAATTCCTTAATCTCCTTTTCAAGTTGAACGATCTTGACAGCGTGCCTCTTGACCTCTTCACTCATATGGGAGACTTTTTCAGACAGTTTGT
>NW_015664962.1:0-481 GCF_001515625.1 Sinocyclocheilus rhinocerous | reverse complement strand
CAAGCTGTGATATAAACTAACGCTATTGGCTATTTTAAAAAGGGGTGGGGCTGCTTTATATGTCTCGCCCTGTCTTCCTGTTTCAGCTAAAATGACGTCAACACATAGAGTAACGCTGCGTGTTTCTAAGCATTTCAGGGGATCTTTAAGCTCTCAGAGAACTTCAGAGACTTTTAACAATATTTTTATTTATTTAAATTAATTTAGATACGGATTATGCTGTGTTTAGGGGGATATGAAGTACTTTTTATCCATTAACCACAAACAATTCCTCAACTAAATCATTAGCATGCTTTTGAAATATTGAAAAAAAATAAAAACTTTTATGATGATCAAAATTAAATATTTAAGTTGTTTCTGGATATTGATCTAGGTGTTAGTGGCAGAATTCTCCCATCTGCTGGTTACAGAAAAATCTGTAGGAAATAGTTTTTTTCAAAAGAGGAGACAGTGGCACGGACTGTGTTTTCCATGCATTTTT
>NW_015664961.1:461-551 GCF_001515625.1 Sinocyclocheilus rhinocerous | reverse complement strand
GCCAGTCTCAGGGCTTCAGTAACCGAGAGCAGTGCAGTCTCAGTTAAATGGAGGCTTTTGAAGCCAGATTGGTTGCTGTCCATGAGGTTG
>NW_015664961.1:0-450 GCF_001515625.1 Sinocyclocheilus rhinocerous | reverse complement strand
AACTGAGAGGGTGGAGGAAGTGAGGATGAAACCATAGAGGATAGGCGAGTGGGCGATTGAGCGTAGGTTACTCCGAAAGGTGACCTGTGGAGGAGTGTGTCTTGTGTCCGGAGTCAGTGTGAGGTTAGAAGTGATGAGGAAGTGGTCTGAGGTGTGCAACGGTGTAACTAAAGTGTTGTCCGTTGAGCAGTAGCGTGTGTAGATAAGGTCCAATTGGTTACCTGATTTGTGAGTAGCTGTAGTAGACACGCGCTTGAGGTCAAATGAGGCAAGCAGAGTGTTGAAGTCAGCAGGCTGTGGTTTATCTAGGTGGATGTTGAAGTCACCGAGTAGTACCAGAGGAGTACCGTCCCCAGGGAAGTTTGAGAGTAACACATCCAACTCAACTAAGAAGTTACCCAGTTAACCTGGGGGACGATAAATAACTACAAAATGGATTGTAACAGGGTG
>NW_015664960.1:1563-1804 GCF_001515625.1 Sinocyclocheilus rhinocerous | reverse complement strand
CTCGCTTCTGGTTCCAAAAACTTCTCGGATCCGTCCTGCAATTGTTGGGCATCCCAGCAAAGAATTTCTCCATCCATTCTTTTCGCATTGGGGCAGCAACATCAGCAGCCCAAAAAAGACCTCTCCAAGCAGCAGATCCAAACTCTAGGAAGATAGTCTTCAGAAGCTTATCAAAGCTACATCAGAAATAACCAGTTTCACATCAAAAAAGCCCACCAAACCCTCATTGGTCATCAAACCA
>NW_015664960.1:0-414 GCF_001515625.1 Sinocyclocheilus rhinocerous | reverse complement strand
TTGTTAGATATGTTAGATAAAATGTTAATGGACTGTATTAAAAAATTTAAATTGAATTAGCTTGTGACTTAATACAATTTTCAGCAATGACCCCAATTACAATTTCTAAAGAATTGCATGTTTATCAGTATTCTATAATGACACGCATATCTTGTGAAGAAACATGCACAAATATGGTTAAACATGTTAAAAGTCATCTAAAAAACTGCAAATTCAAGCAAAACAGTCAGAAAACACCAGACGCTGCAAAACTGAGACACGGATGAAGAGCTTCAAACAGATAAAACATCTAAACAGACACTGAAAATAAAGAGAAATCAACCAAAACAACAGAATAAAGTAAAAGAGCAAGAGCAGGGGCCTCATTTATAAAATAATTTTTTATAAAAATTATTTTTATAGGGTTCACAAGGG
>NW_015664959.1:0-850 GCF_001515625.1 Sinocyclocheilus rhinocerous | reverse complement strand
CGACGATATTTAGTCATAATTTTCGTTGACGAAAGCAACACTAAATAAGAGAAAGATGGAGCCATTAATCATGACTAAATAGTTTTGCACTAATGAAGCTGTTTTAAGTATGCACTCCATGCTCATGGGAACTGAACTGTTGGATCGATTCAAGATTCTCTTTGAACTCTTCCATAATTTTCCTGTTTTTCACAGAGAGTTTCCCCTTAGGAGCCCAGCGCAGATGACTAAGAATGGGAATTTTCTGGTTTTGAATAAATATTGTCTGGTAGTCTGGGTGTACCACTGTGCCGAAATGTTAGCATCAAAACTAATGGATTTTGACACTAATATTTGAACAATTAAATTGAAAGCTTTGTGTCCTCAAAAAATAGAATAAAACAGAAGCAGTGATGGAAAAAAATAATGATTTTAGAGGGAATATTTAGTGGTGTGCTTTTATTTATCTTGAAAAAAATCCCTTTCCTTGTCAATTTTATGGAAATCTATTTCTGCCACAGAATAAAAACATGAAAAAAGGTGATTGCGACATCTCACAATTCAGACTTGGTTTTGTGCAATTCTGAGAAAAAATTCAGATATTCAGATATCAGAAATTGTGAGATAGAAACACAACTGCAAGATGTAAACTCGGAATTCAGACTTTTTTTTCATAATTCCGAGTTGACCTCACAATTCTGACATTTTTCGTAGAATTCAGAATTTTTTTCTCAGAATTCTAAGTTTATATCTCGCAGTTCTAACTTTTTTTCTGAGTTTACATCTCACAATTCAGTTTTTTTTTCCCGTCATGAAATAAAAAATTTAAATGGTAATTGACTTTTTTCCCCTCACAATTTTGAGTTTATAT
>NW_015664958.1:0-527 GCF_001515625.1 Sinocyclocheilus rhinocerous | reverse complement strand
CGGACTGTTAACGGGACTCACGCTTCTGTTCAGACCGAACAGGTTCATCTCAGAGACGGTGGGTGACATCACTTCCTGCGTCTGACAGACCGGTTACAACACAATCACAACACAAATATCACGTAGTCTGGATTCATATGAAGTCATAAAAGCAATGATAATCGTAAAAGAAGCAGCCGAACATTGCTGAAGACAGTGAAGCGCTGTATGTGAGACTGTAGGACACCACACCTGAATCAGAGCTGACACCAGAAAAAATCCTTATAGTCTGCAACACACGCACGCACACACACACACACACACACACTCACTCACTATCATCTGCATCACTGGACTTTATTCACCTTGAAGTCAGACATCCTGTTGAAGGGATTGTAGTCCAGCGAGAGCGTCGAATACGGACTGTTGAAAACTCGGGGAGGACTTTCAAAGCCACCCGTCTGAAAGAATATAGAGACATAAACATGACATACTGTTTACATCACGTCAGAAATACATAACACATTATTATTAATATATATTTATAT
>NW_015664957.1:0-505 GCF_001515625.1 Sinocyclocheilus rhinocerous | reverse complement strand
GACTCTTTTATTTGGACTACTAACATTTATATGGAAAATGTGATCAATTTTAATTTAAACAAAATTTAAACACCTCTTTAATATGCATTTATATTTAGTGATAAAAATGAGCATAAGAATACAATAACTACAGTGTATATATATAACATTTTAACAATAATCTGTTCAAAATTTATATATGGAAAATGTGGTGTCTTCTGGCTGGAAATAATTGTTTTACATTTTTTAAATACTTATCTATTAAATATTGAGCATAATATAACTTTATAATATCCATCCATTCAAAATTGTAAAATTTTCATCATTCTAAAATATTTCATGTTTTTTGTTATTTTTTTAGTTTGTGTCTAAAGATAATCAGTCAACAAAAAACTAAAAGAATAACAAAATGCATGAAATGTCTGAATATTTTTTTTTTCTTGCAAAGTTTGTCACGTTCAGGTCCAGGCTTTTATCTGTAGTATTTCAGAAACACGGGCATTCCAGCAGCGCGGCGTATTCTTTG
>NW_015664956.1:0-804 GCF_001515625.1 Sinocyclocheilus rhinocerous | reverse complement strand
CCGTCCTGCCATAACTTTTTTTTGTAAGCATCTTTGAAATTACCCTAAATTTATTCAAATTAATGTTATGCACTATTTGGCATGATTTCCAAAGTGATTTGTAATCCTGTGTAAAATTGCAAAGCATTTGTATTTATATTTCCATCATAATATACAAACAAACTTTGTCCGATGATTTCCATTTTATGAAATATCATGTGGTGCGACCATCAAGAAACTACCATTTTGGGACATTTATGTTGAAATCCATTCAGGACTTTGCATCATATACCAATTTGCTAAGGACCCATGGAAGCATCAAGCAGGTTTATAAGTCTCTTTCAAATTTGGAAAAAAAATAACCTTTTTAACGGCTGGTATGTAGTTACTACATTTAGATATCATGTGGTATGACCTCAAAAAACAATGAATATTAAGTTATTTCTGCAAGTATTTATTTTCATTATAAATTTCATAGTGACCTTTTGTGGGAAGCTAGCTTGTTTGTTACCAATTCTGTGCTTGTAAATTTTGACTGAATTTGAAAATATCATGTGGTGCGACCACTGCAGAGTGTTTTCCATTATAGATATATGTCCCAGATTGGCAGTTTTTGTGCTTTTATATTCAATTGATGATTTATATACATCAAATATCTTATTTTAGTATAATATGGAATGGATTTTTATGCAATTTGGGTCATTTCAGACGGTTTATGTTTAATCTTTATACAATATGAGAAAAAATAAAATAAAAATAATTCAGAGCATGTAATTTTATTTTGGCAAATATGCATTTATTAGTAATTTATTATTTATTTATTAA
>NW_015664955.1:775-928 GCF_001515625.1 Sinocyclocheilus rhinocerous | reverse complement strand
GCGCTCGGGCACGGTTCAAAACGCCTAGTGTGAGTACACCCTAACAAGGAGGCTAAAGACTGCAGCCACTAGCGTCAGCCTCTTGAGATCAGGGGAGTGAGGTTTACATGCACAGCACCTACCGCTGGCCTCCGTTACATGTGCTTTACAAAT
>NW_015664955.1:0-745 GCF_001515625.1 Sinocyclocheilus rhinocerous | reverse complement strand
TTACAAATACATTAAAACTACGTTACTGTGGTAAAACCATGGTAAGTGTTGTGATACCAAAGTAAAACTACAGTTACGACGGGAGATACATGATATGTGTTGTGGTTACTGAGGTTTTATTACACATGACATCAGGCACGTGCACACATAGACATCAAAGTGGGCTTGAGCACCTGACCTTTTTCTTCCTTGAGAGCAAGTGCCCTTTTTTCTGGGGAGTTTTTTTATTTTATTTTATTTATTTATTTTTTTGTTAATAAATCAATATATGTATATATTTGTGCATGTGTGTGTATCTGTTTGTGCACAGCTTTCCCTGTCAAACAAATAAAAAATCTAAATATCAGGTCAGGTCGGGAAATGAGAGACTGTCGAATTCCGATGCCTTTCTCTCCTCCGCTTCTTCGCGCAGGCGCATACCACAGCAGTGTAGCACGATCGGCACATGCGCATTCCCACAGCACAGATTGATCGGCACATTACAGACAGGCAGAGAGCCACAGAAGTGAAGCCCTCCCTCCCTTTCCATTTGTGTTTTGTCTTGGTGTGGAGGTGAATGATGATGAACAAAAGACTAAGCTACCTGTGCTTCGAATTTACAGCTAATTATCCAAAAGACAAAAATAGTTAATTTGTCTTGCTAACATCTATGACTCATGAGAGCTACCGTGGATGTGAGTTAGCTAAAGTATAGCTAAGTCAATAGGAAGTCTAGTAGGTTAGACCAGTGCACGTTCTTTCACTG
>NW_015664954.1:0-459 GCF_001515625.1 Sinocyclocheilus rhinocerous | reverse complement strand
GTCACATATTAGGAGTTAAATGGATCGCAGTTGATCCGTAATACGGATGAGACTCTACCGTTCGGCACGCACGTGATTCGCAGATTAATTTGCCAACTTTACACAACTTTTGTGTGAAACAATGCAAAATCAAAGTTACTCACCTATCAAAAAGAAACAACGCAACCTCGGCGTCCGATTCGAGCCCTTCCCGCTCCTTGAGTTTCTCTCCACCGCTGGAAAGCTGCTCCAAAATTTACGCAGGTCCTACCTCTTGCCTGGTCGTAACCCTTCTTTTTAATGTTTTGTTTCTCCGATATTTTCCTCTTTTTGTCTTCCAATTCTCTCTATCTATAGTCGATCTGCTAATATCCGTCTGTGCACTCAAATTGATCGCTCTCTTCTCTCTATCATTACAAGACATGCTCCTTACTTCTGATTGGCTACAAGTGTGTTTTGGGACTCGGTCCGACACTGCGG
>NW_015664953.1:0-475 GCF_001515625.1 Sinocyclocheilus rhinocerous | reverse complement strand
CTGTAGTTGAGGTCAAGAAAAGTATTCATGACGCTGTTATAAAATAATCCGTAACACTTAAAACACTTATTAACACTTAATGACATTTTAATGACAAGTTCAACTTGTACCACTGTAGTTGAGGTCAAGAAAATGATTCATGACACTGTCATAAAATTATTTGACAGAGTATTAACACTTAATGACATTTTAATGACAAATTCAATTTGTACCACTGAATAAAAGTGGTCAGAAAAATATTCATGACACAATTATAATGGCCTCATGACAGCCAATATCAAAACCAACCACATGACTGTATAATGTAATGTTAACCCATAAAGCTAAGTAATTTCTTAAGTTTGATCATTAATCTGCTATGTCATGTTTATGACAAATCTATGACGGGTTATGTTGTCTAAGTAATGTCAAGTTGTCACGACAGGTACTTACAGGTTATGTTGTCTTGGTAATGTCAAGTTGTCATGACAAAGAC
>NW_015664952.1:0-1337 GCF_001515625.1 Sinocyclocheilus rhinocerous | reverse complement strand
GCCTATGCCTACGTGGCCTGACTGAACTAACGCTGTGCTCGATTTAGGTACGCAGGAGCTAACCCATTAAGGGCCATGTGCAGGCCAAATTACATTTTTTAAACCTTGGTGTGCGGACAATTACATTAATATTAACCTTACAAACTACAAATGAATTAGCAAGAAAACTAGAAAAACCCACTGCTCTTTGAAAACTGCATTTGTTTTTCCAGGTAAAATTGTTTATATAATACTTTAAAATTTTGACTTTTTAAAATAATGTTCTATTTACAATTTTTTATTAGGGATGCACCCATTTTGATTTTTCATGGTAAATTCTATTTTTTTACCAGCAAACTGACCGGTTCTGATACTTGTAGCCAATTTATTAATTTTTTTAAGCAAATTTATATGTTGTTTATTTATTCTATAACAGGCCAGTTTGGTCTTAAAAATGTGTAGCCATTAGATTAGAGGCCACCCCATTTAATTACAATCCAAACAAAGATGCTAAACATACGAGCATGAGTTGTGTTTTTTTTTTATTTAAATTACATTGTATAAGTTCAAGATTTAGAGCAAAAAAAAAATAATCCATGGTCTGTTTTTAACTGAAATTATTCTATGACACCTACACAAAACAGACGGACTGATTGACAAAGCAAATTCATTCTCTGCCATTAGGTAGCGCTTAGGTTTCCTTGGTTACTGCTGTTAACAAAACAGCGCTGCATTTATAGGAGACTATTTTATACGGAGAAACTTTTCTGAAGAATATCAGTTTCCTTTAGCGATACATATAGACTCCAACTGAATGTTTATATTTTTCTTCCAGTATTTCGTAAACAGTGAGCATGCAGGGCTGCCAACTCTCACGCATTCAGCGTGAGACTCACAGAATTGACACTTTTCTCATGCTCTCACACCACACATCCATTTTCTCACGCAGTCAAAACTGTAATAATAGGATATTGGCAAAACAGATTTGGTAAAGGCTCCGGTGCATATTTGTGTTTGTGCTCTGGAAATCACCAAAAGATTCTATTTGTGTTTTTGTAGCACTGAGCAATGTAGCCAATCACAGACATATCTGTTGATTTCTTGAACACCTGTGATTGGTCATTGCGTTGAAGTTAGTCTGAATTCACTCACCTTTAAACGCCGGATTTTTTTTCCTGCACACTTGCCAATCCTCTCACTGTAAATAAGGTTAATTGATTATAAATGAACTTTGTGAGATTGCGATGAACTGAAGTAAGTGACACCTTTTTAGTGATTATAAAGGAAGGGCTATTTGCGCACTTCTAGGCTACATATAGGGGAGCGCGGGGCACAAAGTAACGCGGGGTTAGTTGTAA
>NW_015664951.1:0-638 GCF_001515625.1 Sinocyclocheilus rhinocerous | reverse complement strand
AATGTTGCTAAAGGTATTTTTGAAGGGGGAGAAAAGTATTAAAAGTATTCAATGTGAAAAGCAGAGAATGGCATCGCTAGCAACACAGAGACCATGGGTTCGATTCCCAGGGAATGCAAGAAGAAAAATAAAGCATAACTTTAATGTAATGCAAGTCACTTTGGATAAAAGCATCAGTCAAATTCACAGATGATTTCACGGAGGTAAAGAGTCTTATGTAGAATCAGTCATCAGTGATGGTCAGACAATCATTCTTATAAATCAAAATGAAAAAAATTAAAAGAAAGTCCAGACAGCTGGCGTGAAAAAAATTAAAAGAAAGGCCAGACAGCTGGCGTTTCATTTACCAGCCGAAGCCAATTTATACTCACATTTGGCGCTTGGCGAGTGTGTGAACATGTTTGTGCTGGTGTGTGTGTCTGCACTAAATGAATCCTGCTGCGTATCTGTGCATTGGCTGATATTTTTATCCAAATCCAGAGCGTATAAACACATAAGACTCTTTCAAACATAACTCTCCATCCTAATTCTGTATTAGCGGCGCAGCAGACGGTGCTGGAAAGCGCATATTTGGCCTAATTAGCAGCGGTTCGGTCAGAAGGAGCTGCAAACGGCACGAATAACACAGATGGTAGATT
>NW_015664950.1:0-2322 GCF_001515625.1 Sinocyclocheilus rhinocerous | reverse complement strand
TATACCGTAATAAAAGCATTAGCAATTAATCCCAGCTCATGATGCTAAGCAGATGTTTGTAAATTACAGCCCTTCATTCTCACACTTCTGGCCAAATTTCAAGAACCATTTAACCTGACTTGTGAGTAATGTAGATGCTGACGTCACACTTCCCACAGACAGCCGTTTTCAACTACCTCACTGCTTGTTGGAGACTAATTGCCTAAAAAAACATAAGGGAAGGTGGAAAAACAACATGACAAAACACATGGCTGCTACATCCTGAAGAATGCATCACTGCCAGAGTGTTAAAACCCCAGTACGCCAAGCCTAAATTGCCTTTGATATTCACTGGGTATCAGAGCAACGCACAAACATATGACAGAGCACATTATGCATCATTACATAAACAAATAAATGAGGAGGGAGAGCAAGTGGCCAATCAGCTCCTTATTGTTCCCAGCTCACATATATCACAGCTATGCCTTTATAAAGACAGCCTGGCTTCCCAAATGTTCCGACAGGAACGCAGGTCTTATTACTTTTGCTGCAGAAATGACAGTGCCTTATGGAGTGTGGTCTGTCTATCTCTATCAATCGATCTATCCAATCTCACCCCTAATAAATGTAAGATTGTAGAATTCGACAGGGAAAATGGGACTGGTTCCTTTTTTTAAATTACATCTCCTTCATTGCAGGCTTTTGTGGCTGTGCAGCTTTCTGGGTCCAACAACTGAAGCACACGAACAAGGGCAGAGTCCAAAAATAACACTTGCCAATGGCTAAAGGGGAATAAACATTTTGCAAGTCTATAAAATGGAGCTTTTCTCCTTTATTATCTCTATTTGGAAATGCTGCAATGCAAGAATAAAACTGTGAAATATCAATTAAATTTTTCCCCTCCATATAGCATTGTGGAAAATAAAATAAAAATAAAATAATAATATAATAAAATAATAAAATAAAATATAAAAATAAAATAAAATAAAAAAATTAATTTAATTAAAAAAGAACACATGGCTACTAATGAAAAAAGATCGATTTTACAGCCAGATATGTACAGTGCCTTGCGAAAGTATTCATACCCTTTCATTTTTTTTCCACGTTTTGTTATGTTGCAGCCTTGTGTTAAACTGCTTATATTACTTTTTTCCACATAAATCTACACTCCATACACCATAATGGCAAAGCAAAAAAACAGGTTTTTAACATCTTTGCAAATTTATTAAAAATTAAAAACTTAAATGATTCCATTGGGATTCATATCTGGGACAGTTGAAATTTAGCTCAGGAACATTCATATTGCTTGCAGATGTTACTGCACTTCGAGTGAAGTTAACCTGTGGCAAATTCAATTGAATGGGTATGATTTGGAAAGGCGCACACACGTCTTAATAAAAGATCTAACAGCTGAAAATGCACGTCAGAGCAACAACCAAGCCCTAATGTCAAAAAACTGCCTGTAGAGCTCAGAAACAGGGTTGCATCAAGCCACACATCTGTGGAAGAGTTCAGAAAAAAAATCTGCTGCATTGAAGGTTCACAGAAGCATTTAGTCTCCGTTATCCTTAATGGAGGGAGTTTGAAACAACCAGGACTCTTCCTAGAGCTGGACTCCTGGCCAAACTGAGCAATTGATGGAGAAGGGCTTTGGTTAGAGTGGTGACCAAGAACCTGATGGTCTCTATAGTTGAGCTCCATGATCATATGTGGAGATAGGAGAAACCTACAGAAGGACAAACACTACTGCAACACTCCACTGATCTGGGCTTTACGGCGGTGTGACCAAACTCAATCCTCTCCTCAGTGAAGACACATGAAAACACACGTGGAATTTTCAAAAAAGCACCTAAAAGGAGCCTCAGACTGTGAGAAACAAGATTCTCTGGTCTGATGAACCTCAATTCCAAACATCATGTTTGAAGGAAACCAGCTCTGCTCATGCTGTGGGGCTGTTTTTCAGCGGCAGGGACTGAGGGACTCGTCAGAATAGAAGAAAAGCTCAATGCACCAAAATATTGAGATAGCCTTAATGAAAACCTAGTCCAGAGCATTCTGAACCTCAGACTGGGCAGAAGGTGCACGATCCAACAGGACAATGACCCTAAGCACGCAGCAAGAGTGGCTTACAGACAACTCTGTGAATGTCCTTGAGTGGCCCAGCCAAAGTCTGGGCTTGAACCCAATCAAAAATTTCTGGAGAAACCTGAAAATGTGCATCTGCCCCCATCCAACCTGACAGAGCTTGCGAGAGGTGAGGAAAAGAATTGCAGATAATTGGCAAATGCTGATGTGCAAAAAGCTTGTTGCATCATACCCAAAAATACTTGAGGCTGTAAAGGT
>NW_015664949.1:0-1220 GCF_001515625.1 Sinocyclocheilus rhinocerous | reverse complement strand
TGTCGGCATTTAAGGTGTGTAATCAAATTAGTTGTGTTAAAATTTGTAACTGAAGTTCCACCTCGCGAAATGTTAGCTGTGCATAGCTTACAAACTGCAGTTTTGTCGTCATTGTCACCAACTTCAAAGTAATTCCACACAAGAGACATCTTTACACACAGCACGTATTCGATGCATTCCCGCCAATTTTGATTGACAGGATAGATCGGCCCTGATCATCGGATGTTTTTAAACAATCGGCCGATGGCCGATATTAAAAAGCTGGAAAATGAGATTTATCAGAAAGGTTTGGTGTCTTCAGATTTGCATAAGCAACTCTTGTTGCTTCGTTCAAAGTACAATAGTGCATCAGCAAATAAAATGGCTACAAAGCTATTGAAATTGAAACAGACTTTTTATGATCAAGGAGAAAAGACAGGAAAGGTACTTGAATGGCAAATAAAAACTAGGCAAGCTGCAAGAGTTATTGCTTACATAGAAAATACTGACGGTAGTAATATAGTTGAACCACAGCAAATAAACTCATCGTTCAGGTCTTATTATGTGAAATTATATAGTTCGGAATGTTCATCAGGCTCTGAAGTGCAAAAAAATTTCTTAGATAATTTGGATTTACCATGCACATCAGATGAACAAAAAAAAGATTTAGGAAAAGATATGTTTGCAAGAAGTTATTGATGCCATCGAGTTAATGAAGGCTGGAAAAGCAGCAGGACCAGACGGTATCCCTATAGACATATATAAAAAATTTAAAGATAAATTAATAAGACCCATTTTAGAGATGCTATTGGAAGTTTTTAAAAGAATACACTGCCTGTATCCATGAGTGAGGCTTTAATTATTTAGCTTCCTAAACCAGGAAAGCCTAATAATAAATGTGAAAATATGCGCCCTATAAGTTTACTAAATTCAGATGCAAAAATTCTATGTAAAATTTTGGCAAGAAGGTTAGAAAACGTATTACCATATTTAGTAGGGAATGATCAAAATGGTTTTATGTTGCATAGACAAGGATGTCATAATGTTAGAAGGGTACTGAATATTTAGCATGATCAGAGGGGAAGAAAAGACACTGCTTTGCTTTCGTTAGATGCTGAGAAAGCATTCGACCCGATGTGTTAAAATGCTTTGGACTTGGAGAGAATTATTGTAAATGGGTCAGATTGTTATATAACAACCCCATAGCTGAGGTCCTGACTAATAATATGGTGTCAAAGCCA
>NW_015664948.1:0-533 GCF_001515625.1 Sinocyclocheilus rhinocerous | reverse complement strand
ATTTACATCTCACAAATCAGACTTTTCATCATTTTTCATCTCACAATTAATGACGTTTTCTCTAAATTCTGAGTTTACGTCAAGAAATTTTGACTCGACTCTTCTAATTCTTAGAACTTCTTAGTTTTTTTTCGATTTTTTTGTTTTCAATTTTCATACTTTGCTATTTTCATTTTTTTTATTCAATGGCAGAAAAAAGCTACCATATATTCTTATAGATATCAACATGAAAAAAACAAAAGACTAAGAATGCTTGGTAAGTGCATAGTTATGTTCTTAATGTTCTTTTGATTGGCAGGAAAGTTCCTTTTTTTTACTTTCCAAGCACTCCTCTTTGCCTCTGCTTTATGCTTGTTTACTGTATGTATGCAAATGTAAAATGTGTTAAATTAAGACATACATTGTTCATTTGAACTATCCAGCAAGGGATAATATGAAAGTAGGTTGTTGTTGTTGTTGTTGTTTTACACCAAAGATTCGCAGATGGGTGTGATATCTGAGTCTTGACTATGCATTGAGCTGAGTCCTGTATC
>NW_015664947.1:0-1662 GCF_001515625.1 Sinocyclocheilus rhinocerous | reverse complement strand
ATTTATCAATAAACACGTAATAATTCAAATGTTGGCTTTGTTTTTGTTATAAAAAACAATATTTATCAAACAAAAACTAAATATTTCAAATGCTAGGTTTGTGTTTTATTCTAAAAAAAAATTATAATATTTACCAAACAAACACTAAATGATTCAAATTTTGGCTTTGCTTTTGTTATAAAAAAATCTAATATTTACAAACAAATACTAAATAATACAAATGTTACCTTTGTTTTTGTAAATAAAAACGTTTTTGTTAATAAAAAAATACTAACAACAACTTATAATTATTAGATAATAATTCAAATGTTGGATTTGATTTTGTTATAAAAGTCAGATATTAAATATTGACTAACAAAAACTGATATCTGTATATCTAAACAAATACTGATAATAACTGATAAAACTTTGTGGATATTATAAAAAACAATGTTTATAAAACAAACACTAAATAATTACAATACTGGCTTTAAGTTTTATTTTAAAAACCAATTTTTTGCTATAATAAATTTGCTAATCAGTGTAGCTTTGCAGATTATCTGTATTTACTTAGCATTCATTATGTAAATATGTAGATTTTTATCTTTTTAAACGTCTCAATAATTCAAAAATGTTTTTCTTACTGTAACACAGCTCTTCTGCAAGACTGAATGTATTGCAAAACTATGCAGGATTTCCTCAACAACTATCATTTTATTTTCATTAACAGTCAACACAGCATATTTAACAAAACCTTTTTGAAAGGCAAAGCACCTTTTAGAAGATATAGTGTAACACGGACATCACAAACACAAAAAGTCAAAAGACAAGGTGGAGAATGAATTTCCAATCAGGGTGCTCCGATTGGTCGGCTACCGATCACTATCGGCCGATAATCACGTTGGGATGAGCTACCGATCACTATTGGCCGATAATTGCTTTGGGTTGATTGATCGGCGGTCTCTAAAAAGGCTGGTCTCAAGCTGATGACGCTGCTGTGAGAGGTTTGTCACGACATGCAGCGTCACCGTCTCAGTCTCTGTCAGGCGGGGGTGAAATAATTATAATATTTTATTTCTTCATTAAATAACTTATAAAGTAATTTGAAAACCTTGTGTGAGACCAACGTAATTTCACAAACAGCGCGAGTGAATCACCGCGCTCCCTCTTTCTTTCTCAAAATATGCAACTGGATTCAAATCACCACACATCGTCTGTCTATAAGCGAGCGGCACGCTGCACAGTTGACACAGGAATTGTCACTTGCACAATCGAGGCAGTGTCACATCGTCACTAAAGTTTATAAATTGCATTACTTTTTAATTCTTGCCAGTGTTTAATCATTCAGCGCTCGCGCGCTCTCCTGGAGAACTAGCGCTCATGCACACTCGCAGCACACACACATAACGCCAGGTTCACATTAGGCTACTCCGTTTGCAGTGCGAACGTGGTGCGTATTTTTTCCGCGCTCATGTTAACGGATTAAAGCGTTCACTGCACACGGTTGCAGTCCGGCAGTGCATTCAGGAGCGGTCTGCGGTCTGCAGCAGAGCAGAGATAGTTTCCTCTGCAAGCGCTGAATTAAAGTAACAGAGCAATGTTTGCAGTAAATATGAACATGGATTGACACGAAAACTCTTACACCATAAATGCATATTATTAAAGTCTACTGTGTTTCAGTCA
>NW_015664946.1:0-640 GCF_001515625.1 Sinocyclocheilus rhinocerous | reverse complement strand
CTGATAAACAAACACAACTATTCTGTCTAATTTCATAACCAACAGCTTTGCAAGGCAAGATACTGTATAAAGAACCCAAGTGCAGTTTATTACCAAAACTACAATACTTAATTAGACTTAACTAGGTGATGTTGCAAAACTAATTAACCAACTGCAGTAAAACAAAACCCTTACACCGTAAGCTCTATAGTGTCAATATGGAAAATTGCAGAAAGTGTAAGCAAATTCATGTTATGCAAAGTCTGGAATAACCAGTGTAGCTTCAGCATGACGTTAACTAACAATTTTTAATTGACTTCACTTAATGTCCAACAATTTGTTAAACCTAATTGTTAAATTCTAGTACTCTGTACTATTTGTGTACTATGCCAGGGGTGGCCAACTTCGGTCCTGGAGAACCACAGTCCTGCAGAGTTTTGCTCCAACCCTGATAAAAACTCACCTGCCTGTAGATTTCTGGTAGATTGGGGTTGGAGCAGAACTCTTCAGAACTGTGGCTCTCCAGGACCGAAGTTGGCCACACCTGTACTATGCCTTTTGTTACTTAGAAAACCTAGTTCAGATAAATTTATTTTTATGAGTGCAATTTTGTTAAGTTTCTGAGGCGGGCTATTTTAATTGAATTTTCAATGATCTCCCG
>NW_015664945.1:408-566 GCF_001515625.1 Sinocyclocheilus rhinocerous | reverse complement strand
GACGAGTTTGAAAATCGTGCAGTGTGAACTCGGCATAACTCGCTCGTCTCTCCCGCATTAACCCCGTAACTGCCAGTGCAGCAAAATAAACACCAATTTCCCAATGATTATAAAGTCTGTGTGCTACACTACATTCTTTATTATTAAACGAAGTAATT
>NW_015664945.1:0-336 GCF_001515625.1 Sinocyclocheilus rhinocerous | reverse complement strand
ACATTCTTAGGAAATAGTGGGTTCACAGCGAATTATCAGAACTACTTCAGTAAGACAGTCATATCGTGCTTTACCTGGAAACCTAAAGCTGCACTAGGTATACATCACATATTAGCATAAAAACTTGATATTTTGAGCACTCAATTGAAAATGTACTCATAACGTATCAATTGTACTTACAGGTTGTGGTTTGGAGAGTTTGTTAGTCCAAATTAAGAAGATTAGAAGCCAACGAAGATAACAGCCAAGATTAGAAAAGCAGTCCTTGATAAAATGACATGCACACAACAGAAGGTTTGAATTGTATTTCTGTGGTATCCTTGAACACAGTGTCTT
>NW_015664944.1:345-541 GCF_001515625.1 Sinocyclocheilus rhinocerous | reverse complement strand
CTTTCATTCCTCATCCAGTTGTTAGCCCATCATCACATATATATATATAAACAAATACTTTACAAATCAAATATCTAAAATATATGAATGTGTGGATTTTGCCACACACCAGGGTGTGCCGATGCTTCAGGGTGTGCCAGTGTTCCAGGGTCTGCAAATGGTTCAAAGACTGCCAATGGTTCAGGGGATGCCGATG
>NW_015664944.1:0-261 GCF_001515625.1 Sinocyclocheilus rhinocerous | reverse complement strand
CACCAGCTGCCAGTCCGCAAGCCATGCCGAAGAGACCCTATAAGAGAACTGTAGAGGCAAACACTTGCAAGAAGTGCGGACAGTTCAAAACCAGTGCAACGGGACATAGCCAGTACAGGGGCAAGGTGTACTGCCCACGGACTGAGACTATTACAAAAGAACAGTGGTGAACAGTGGTGATGAGTTTCAGGTCATCCTCATGCGGAAGTAAGTACACTTTCATTCCACATCCAGTTGTTAGCCCATCATCACATATATAAG
>NW_015664943.1:0-1034 GCF_001515625.1 Sinocyclocheilus rhinocerous | reverse complement strand
GACCAGTTGGTTTCCTTCCCCTCTCGCATCAGCTGAGACACTTTTACTCTCCCCTTCCATCTCCTCTTCTACTTTGTCTGCGTACTGCTTTGGGGTTTTGAACTGTTCCCCACTATCTGCGTACTGCTTGGGGTTTTTGAACTGTTCCCCACTCAATGCCTCCAAGAAAGCAGCCATCACATCTTCCACTTCCTCTGTCTCTTTGCCTCTCCCAATACCACCTGCTCCCATCTCCTTCCCGGCCTCAATCGTCACCTCCTCCATCACCTGTTGATCAATGATCCTCTTTTGGCTTTCCTCCCCCAACCATCTGTCCTTCACGCTTTCTTCCTCTCTCACTCCTTCTCTGCACTGCTTCCGGCCATTTTTGCAATCCCTCATCAAGTGGTCTAACGAGCCACAGCTGTGACAAGACTTAGGAGCACTGCACTCTTTTGCTGTGTGACCCAGCTGGGCACACTGCAGACACCTTTGCTCTACACACCCGCCATCATTATGTCCATAGCGTCTACACCTCCTACAAATAGGCGGCTGTCTGGAGTAGAACAGATAGCCTTTGTCTGCTCCGATGTTAAACTGTGCAGGAGGATGCATCAACCCCTCCAATCCCTTCTCTTCAGTTCTTAAAAGAACTTAGAATTGTCTCTTCCCAGCCCATAAACCCACCCTTCTTAAAAGAACTTGGAATTGTCTCTTCCCAGTCCATAAACCCACCCTGTCTCTCACATATCGTGCAGGTGTAAGAACTTCAGCATATCTTGCAAGAAAAGCCATCAAGGCCTCATCAGTGACGTATGGATTATACATGTGCAGGGTGATGACTCTAAAATTCGGTCGGTCCAAGCTTATCACATTGAATCGCCCCAAAAGGCCTACCTTGTCACTCTTTCCAAACTTCTCCAGCACCGCTTTACACAGCTCCCCTGTATTCAAAGTCACATCGAAGCACCTTTCTTGTCTGTTGGTCTGAAAACAGTACACATCTTCCACTTTCAACTTCATCTTGCCCAAAAGAACAACCCGGGCAAAAACTT
>NW_015664942.1:0-536 GCF_001515625.1 Sinocyclocheilus rhinocerous | reverse complement strand
ATGCTTTTTGATAAAATTCACCATCTGTATTGATTCTGTGCAACCAATTGTTACGTCTGTTCATGCTGTCCTTGTAATGCTCAGGTGTTAATATTGCATCACAGGTGTGTGTGTTAAAGCTCAGGTGTTAATATTGCATCACAGGTGTTGCTCTGTGTTAAAAGCATCAGAGTAAAGATTGAATCTGGGTCACTTTCCAACACTTTCACAACGCTTTCTTCTAGGTCTCTGGAATTTCAAGAACATTGTCAAATATTAATGAAGGGAACATCCCTGCAGGGCTGGTGTTTGTTAGAGAGAAATTACATACATTCAGATGGAATGGTGGGATTTAATCTTTCAGATGCCTTCTGGACATATAGGAAGCAACATACACGAGCTGTCTGAAAATATCTTCATGATGGCAAGCAGAACTAGCTGAGCAGACAAATAGAGAAGATTTAATCTATATGCATGTTGTTGCAGTAGACTGGTGTTCATTGATTAGTTACATTGTGTGAGAGTGGGGAAAAAAATTAAAATGTTTAAAATGGCAA
>NW_015664941.1:0-805 GCF_001515625.1 Sinocyclocheilus rhinocerous | reverse complement strand
CTGCTAAAGAGCGAATACATGGCTTTAAACTATTTTAATGCACGATGTGAAGGCAAGACTGACGCGAAGCTACGGCTTGTTAGCCCAGTATTCTGCCCACTTCAGATCAGACAGATGAAATAGTGTGCTAAGATCACATTTATTTGAATTAATTAATTATAACATTTAGCTACTTGAATTAATTATTCGATCGAGAGTGAGAAAGTGTCTGTGTGAACCTGCGTCAGCGCGTCTCTCTACAAACATGTGCGTTTAGTTACTTAAACAGTGATTTTACCCTCTCCTTGCTGATGAATATGTAGCAATTCAGTATCTAAGCTATTTTATTAATAAAAGTCACAGGGCAGGGTTCACAACAAGTTTGTGTCCTCCTGAATGTTTTTGTATGTGTGCGCAGTGCGATCTCACAAACCAAAATAATAGACATGATTTTCTCAGGCCACATGTAAAATCATATGAATTATTATTCAAATGAATGTATGGATGACAGTTGATTACAATGATAGTTCAGTTTATTCCCCTGATTATTAATAGTTTCCCCTGTGGGATAAATAAAGTTAATAGTCTTATATTATTAACCTAATACATTAACATTAACATTGTATATATTATTTATTAATAATGCAATAACATTGTTATATATTTTTCCAATTATGAATTATGCATAAGTCAAAAACCAACAAGATTTTTTTTCACCATGTTTCCAGTTTTCTACCCCAGGTCCAAAAGAAATGTAAAGAATCTACAAACTGAAAACATGAAATACTTCTGTGATCTATTTTCATTAGTTATTTTCAAAAGGGAA
>NW_015664940.1:0-514 GCF_001515625.1 Sinocyclocheilus rhinocerous | reverse complement strand
TTGAGTATACAGTATTTATATGGTAATAACCATGTTTTCCTCCATTGCATGTTATCTATTTTAGAACCCCCCAAAAAAATTCCCTTTTGGAGAAATTGAGTTTCGAAAACACCTCCCAAACATAACTGTGAAAGTTGTTTTGAGCATGACTCATGGGTGAGGGAAGCTTTCATCAGACATATTAATCCATCAGGAATCGCCTTTATAACGGAGTTAAATTCTTTAAACCGAACGGGAAATTGATGGATATTCATAAAACATTCATAAGATAACAAATCGCCTTTAGAGTTGAATAGATCAGCAACAAAAATTATGTTTTTATTAAACCATTTATCAAAAAAGACTGATCTATTTCTAATTTTAATATCCAAATTATTCCATAAGATGGTTTTGTGGGGGGAAAAGTTGTGGTTGTAAACCAATTTCCAGGCTAACAAAGCTTGTTGATGAAATCTAGCCAGTTTAATAGGTGGAGTAATTGCATTTCATCAAAAAAGAAAGGCCACCTACCCTA
>NW_015664939.1:0-588 GCF_001515625.1 Sinocyclocheilus rhinocerous | reverse complement strand
TAATCCTGCTCGGATTCCTAGAATGATGGAAGCTGTGCACTTCATAAAAAAGATAAAATAGCTTCTCTTCCCTGCAAACGATCCAATGAAGAATGTGAATATTTAACTTAAAGGTAAAATCAAAACAAAACAATGAAGAATGTGAATATTTAACTTTAAAGCAAAAACAAAACAAAAGATAAGCAGGTATCCATATTAATTTCAGCATTTGTAGCAGAGGGTGATCCTCTCAATATGGCGGCGGCGCGGCGTGACATAGCTCCACATTCTCTTTTGTTCTATATTGTATTGAAATTCAAAGCTTACCACACATCATCGTGGAAATAAAGCTTCATGTCTTTAAGTCCATAGCATATGCATTCAGTGCTATTTCTCAGAATAAGTTATGATGTGTGAATTATTTTATGTCCTAAAGGAACAATATCTATTTCAGACTCCTCAAGATGGTGCAAATTCTATGCCATTTTAGCATTACAGTTTCCAGGAGTAATGTGTATGTTTAATTATTTATTAATTTGACCGACGTGTAAATCATTAACTGTTAAAAAATGAATGCTGTTAACGAAATCATTGTTAGAAAAACATTTG
>NW_015664938.1:0-468 GCF_001515625.1 Sinocyclocheilus rhinocerous | reverse complement strand
GGAGTAAGTATTTATTCAAATCATGTTAAATCTTCAAAGATTTATATAACAAGGACATTTATTTCCTTTCATTTTAGTATCTTAGTCATTTTGACAAACAGTTTCTGTTCAATTCTCTTTTAATGATTATTTTTTTGTTTGTTTTTTAAATGCAAGAAATATATTATATCTATGCATTTCTTGTAATTTACTTTCAGTGTTAAGTTCAACAAGTTCACAGACATTGGAGCTACAAAGCTCAGTGCTGCTCTGAAAAACTGTACAGGAATGAAGTCTCTGGAGTGAGTATCTAATATTAAAAAATAGCATTTACCATCCTTTTGGACTTCACGTAATGTAGTGGTCCGAGGCTAGCACATTAGCTTTTACTTGGATAACTTTTTCTTGTAATTAGGTATCAGATACTAGCATTTCAAGACTGAAAACAACATTTGAGCTAGTTTAAACACAGAAAATAAGAGATCTTGC
>NW_015664937.1:0-485 GCF_001515625.1 Sinocyclocheilus rhinocerous | reverse complement strand
ATTGTGACGATTTCACTGACAATGCACATGACGTGACCAAGCATGGCATGAGTAGTTGTACTCATAATGCTGACACTGACATTAGTACATCTTCACGACATACACATCTTCCTAACTTTGACGTTGATCTTGAAGGTCATCGCTACAATCTCAGACCTAGACTGGCACCATCACCTCAGAATCTCAGACCTAGACTGGCACCTAGAATCACCTCAGGGTGGTCAGACAAGAAATGGACTAACGAATATTATACTGACAGATTGGATCTGAAGTAGTAATTTGTTTGCTTGTTCGAATTTCTTGTGTGTTTAAATGTTAATAATAAGCTGTTCTTTCCTTGTATAGCAATGGGAATCTAGAAAGCATTGTTCTAATTCTTGTTTTCATGTGTTGTGTCGGGGGAAAAAAAGAAAATTGTTTTACACTTATGGGTTGGTTACACAAGCTTTTGTTTTTATGTGATATGTCTTTGAAAAGCATACTGT
>NW_015664936.1:0-575 GCF_001515625.1 Sinocyclocheilus rhinocerous | reverse complement strand
TGCTACCCAGTTTACTTCCAAAATGTGATGCATTTCAGAGTGAAAGAAGATATTCAGGAAGAAAAATGTGTGGAGTGAAGGGATTTGATTTAATCCACTGGGAATTGATTAGTGCAAACTGGTCAGGGTAATTTTTTTTTTATTAAAAATTATGAAGACTTATTTGTTTGGAATAACATGCACCAATAAATAAGTCCAGATTTTAAAATAGTCCTACGATTTACTTATACTTATGCATTTTAAACTGGTGAAAGGATGCAGTATTTCGATGACGATATTGCACAGCAGTGTTAAAGGGATAGTTCACCCAAAAATGAAAATTTGATGTTTATCTGCTTACCCCCAGGGCTTCCAAGATGTAGGTGACTTTGTTTCTTCAGTAGAACACAAACGGCGATTTTTAAGTCAAACCGTTGCAGTCTGTCAGTCCTATAATGTCAGTGGATGGGAATCACGGCTTTGAGAGTCAAAAAACATACACAAGCAAAACCAAATGAAACCCTGCGGCTCGTGATGATACATTGATGTAAAAAGACACAAAACTATCGGTCTGTGCAAGAAACTGAACAGTATTT
>NW_015664935.1:0-560 GCF_001515625.1 Sinocyclocheilus rhinocerous | reverse complement strand
CAATATGAATGCTCCTGAGCTAAATTTCAACTGTCCCAGATAATACTTTTTTAAAAGATTGAATACTTATGCAATGGATTCATTTAAGTTATTTATTTTTAATTTGCAAAGAAAGACGTTAAAAACCTGTTTTTTGCTTTACTGTTATGGTGTATGGAGTGTAGATTGTTTTTTGCTGTGCCATTATGGTGTATGGAGTGTGGAATGATGTGGGAAAAAAGTAATTTAAAGCAGTTTAACATAAGGCAGCAACATAACAAAACGTGAAATAAATGAATGGGTCTGAATACTTTCGCAAGGCACTGTATATATATATATATATCATGGTTTCCAAAATAATATTAAGAAGCACAACTGTTTACAGCAATTATAACAATATTAAATGTTTCTTGAGCTCCAAATCAGCATATTAGAAGGATTTCTGAAGGATCAAGTGACACTGAAGACTGCAGTAATGGCTGCTGAAAATTCTGCTTTGACATTACAGGAATCATTGACATTTGAAAATATATTCAAATAGAAAACATAGAAAACAACAAATAAAATAGTTATCTTAATTG
>NW_015664934.1:0-859 GCF_001515625.1 Sinocyclocheilus rhinocerous | reverse complement strand
GTCTGAATACTTTCCGTACCCACTGTATATATATATATATATGAACCAAAAAAAAACCTGTATCTGAGCAATCTGTAATTTTTCCCAGTTTTAAGAAGCTCCTCAATCATATTATATTTTACCTCCTTAAGAAAACAATAGAGAAGGGAAGGAGACGAGGGGATGTGTAAGAATCCATCCGCCGGCCCAAAAAAGCGGAATCCAGCGGCCTGGTCGAAGGTTTAATGCGTATTCTGTCTTTTACTTGAGCTTTTGATTTTATCAGGATTTAGTTTAAATTTTAGTCTAGCTCCGTGTTCCATCTGACTCCTGACTAGCAAATAACTGACTAGCAAATAACAAAAAGTGTATTTTTTTCAATAATCATGAAAGCTGTAACTTGTTAAGCCAGTGACAGACAAAAATCAGAAGATCCCTAATGGAGAGCCCCCTGCCCCGCTCATTGGTACTGAAGTATGATCTGCCCTGGACGCAGATTTGCGGAAATGTTAGACTACACAATAATCTACTTGAAAAATGATTTCAGAAGAGATCAGAATAAATCAAATATAACAATTTATTATTTGTCAGGTAAAATTGTATCATGCCAATTACATAATGAAACAATTAGAAGCCAATTTAGAAAGGATAATGCAATTGTGAATCACATTGTAGCCGCGTGGCAACCCTGCTCCTGTACATAGACACTGTAGCCATTTGGGGAATGGCCAAGTGATCCACGCAGGAGACAAACAAATTTAACATAGTCACACATGTAACAGTTATCCGAATTTAACACAAAACACACGGTCTAAAATGCATAGCATCTACAACCTTTACCTAAGTATTTCAAAGAACACTTACAGCAAAGTAATCATGT
>NW_015664933.1:0-1004 GCF_001515625.1 Sinocyclocheilus rhinocerous | reverse complement strand
AATTACAATAGGGTTTCAGCACTTCGTGCTCGAACCCCTAATAAAGAAGACTGAGAGAGCGCGGCTGTGTGTGTTGAGAGGACACAGAGGTGTTAGCGTCCCGTTCCTTTTCAATTGTTGTTTCAAAGCTAGTCGAGATACTTTTACACACAACACTTTGTTGTTGGCTTTTCTCTCTTTATCAAATTTGTTTGTACAATTACTTATCTGTTTGTTAAAAAAAAAAAACAAGGTGACCGTGTGGAATGTTTGTGTAGAAATGCTGATTACTCATAAGGCTTATTAAGCGAAATAAAAATATCATGAGAATAAACAATGCATATGTTTGAAGAATAGCCTATATTTGTGTTTCAACATGCAACAACAATTAAAATTGTTCATCAAGCTGACATCACACAAGAAGCAGTTAAAGCCTTCACCTTATAAGTTAAATAGAATAAATTCAGATCAGGCGTGTGCTCAAGGGCTCATCATCCACTGATAACGTTAAGGACTAACTTGACTGATGTGCAGGGTATACACACAGTATATGTATCACAGCTACAAATGCTATCGGGTTTGGTCTCTTACTGTATCGCGTACCTTGTCAGTGTCGTGCGCTTTGCTTGGCCATTTGTTGTGATAAACAGGAAAGTGTGTTCAAGCGCCAGCAAAACAGTGTAAAGAAATAGTCTTTGTGAGAAGCAGTCAATCAGCAGAAGTTAAAAGCAGCTTGTAAGTGTATTTATTTCTTGTCTCAGTGTTTAGCGCAGTTGTCGTTGCTAGGAAACGCTTGTTTTGTTTACTGTGGAGACGTGCTGAAACCGCGTTTGGTCTCGTACTGTATCGCGTACCTTGTCAGTGTCGTGCGCTTTGCTTGGCCATTTGTTGTGATAAACAGGAAAGTGTGTCCAGCTGAATTCAATTTGAGTAAACGAATAAAAACGAAGCTTAGTTTACCGCGGAAGCGGTCGCGGCCTCATCGTGTGAAGACCGAAGAGTGTAAAGACCATCGACTCTACCGT
>NW_015664932.1:364-591 GCF_001515625.1 Sinocyclocheilus rhinocerous | reverse complement strand
CGGAGCTCTTTCAGATCTTCCGGATCATGACCACCCTCGTGCAGGGTCCTCAGTGCCTTGGCCTGATGAACCTGCCGTAGCGTGTAAGGCGGAGGCAGCTTCTCCACAGGCCGTATAAGCATTGCCAGACAGGCCAGACGAGTACCTAAAGACCCGGGAGGGGAGGCACAGTTCGCCCTGCCGGGTGGAGGAGGTATTAGAACACAATCGTATCGCAACCGACCGCT
>NW_015664932.1:0-287 GCF_001515625.1 Sinocyclocheilus rhinocerous | reverse complement strand
CGTCGAGGGTGGTGAGGGAGGAGGAACCAGCAGGTCGGTTTCCGGCAGTAAAATGTGCCGTCCATGGCCTGGTGAGCTCCTCATGCACCTCCGGGAAGAAAGGCACCGAGGTGGGGCGCTGAGAACCAGCGTGAGCCCCCCCGTGAAACCAATCGTCCAACCTCGAGGGCCCGGGACGCGGTGGAGGTTTCCACTTGAGCCGTACCCTCTTGGCGGCCCGGGAAAGCATAGCCAACATCTCAGGATCCGATTCAGGCCTTGCCACCATCCCGGAGGGCGGCAGTGCA
>NW_015664931.1:0-504 GCF_001515625.1 Sinocyclocheilus rhinocerous | reverse complement strand
ATTTTTCCGCACTCAGTGAAAACAGTAATAATGACTTCCATCCCTCACATGTGTTACACAGGTGCTCATTGTCACAGAAATATTCTTTCATTAGCAGATAAAACAACATTCACACATACAAACACCTGGAGAGGAATTTCTCACAGTGAACGACCCTCGGATCATTTCACTGCCTGCAGCTTCATTTAGACCCCTATTCTATTCTTCTGTTCTTTATTTCCATCCATTTTTGTAAAACAAGTTTATCATTTTTCTATCTTTCCTTGCTTATGTAGGCCTGATGTGAAGCAGTGTGTGTGTGTGATCTGTGTACCTCACTGCAGCAGCACACCAGTGTGTTAAGAGACTCACCGATGGCCTTCGTCCAACACCTCCAACCATCTGACTGGATAAACAACACGAGACTTTAGTAGGTCAAACACACACCAAACACACACACACCAAACACAAACCAAACACACACACACACACACGCACACACACCAAACACACACACACACACAC
>NW_015664930.1:0-582 GCF_001515625.1 Sinocyclocheilus rhinocerous | reverse complement strand
TCTGAGACACTGAATTTTGGGTTTTTATTATCTGTAAGCCATAATAATCAACATTTCAAGAAATAAAGGCTTGAAATATTTCACTCTATCTGTAATGAATCTATAAAATATATGGGTTTTTCTGAAATGTGTGTAATGAATCTATATAATATATGGGTTTCACTTTCTGAAATGAGTGACAAAAAATATTTACCTTTTTCATGATATTCTAATTTTTTTTAGATGTACCTGTATATCACAACTTAATTTTTGATTAGTAATATGCATTGCTAAGAACTTCATTTGGACAAGTTTAAAGGCGACTTTCTCAATATTTAGAATTTTAATTTTTCAATATTTTTTAAATTGACCTTTATGACTGGTTTTGTGGTCCAGGGTCACATATAAAATTTTCCTCCAGTGTGAATCCTCTCATGTATTTTTAGGTGTTCTGACCGTCTGAATCTATTGTCGCAGTGTGAACACTTGTACGGTTTCTCTCCAGTGTGGATCTTCATGTGATCTTTGAGGTGTGATGAGTATGAGAAAATCTTCCCACACTGATCACAAGTGTACGGTTTCTCTCCAGTATGAACTCTCATA
>NW_015664929.1:402-1026 GCF_001515625.1 Sinocyclocheilus rhinocerous | reverse complement strand
GTCTGCGTCTGTGGTCAGTTGTCAGTTGCTAGATGAATACAGAGTTGAATTCATTGAAGCTCTCGAGTATGAATCTTAGATGAAGAATCTAGACGTGTTCACCCACAGCTATCTTTATTAGCTAGACGTGTTCACCCACAGCTATGAAACTTTATTAGCCCCCAAAGTCATAGACACGTGAATGAGACTTGTATATCAAATAGATCTTCAGCTCGCTATCTTTGTAGGAAAACTTTGAACTTTTGATGTACTGACTGGTAAACAGCATGGCTTCAGTGATATTTTTTATGCTAGCTTGCAGTGTTGTCAAAAGACCCGGTACTTCGGTACCAAGTCGGTACTAAAAAAATGAAAACGTTAAGGTACCAGGTTTTTTTAAGTACCGGTGGCACTGGCACCGAGTGCCCGGTCAACCCGGTTCTTAATGCGCTATCGGAAAGGTGCGCAGATGCACTCAGACGTGGCGACATCAAAAGTAGGAAACACACCAAACTAACAAAACACTTTAAAGACACCCAGATCAAGTGAAAGAGTTCAAGCAAGTAAGTTTCATTTAAATTTTTTATATTTTCAGTGTTTCCCATACATTGATTTATTTGTGGTGGCCCGCCACAATATCAAAAC
>NW_015664929.1:0-305 GCF_001515625.1 Sinocyclocheilus rhinocerous | reverse complement strand
GTTTCAAAGTCGAAACCCGGTGCGGGTGTTTTTATATCACTGTATTTCTGAAGGAAACCGACTGTCTTCAGAAATTCTGGATTCCATTTTCATTTCATCTTGCCTGTAATGCCTGAGAAGTGTTTGTGAGCGCAGCGCTTATTTGATTACAGCCGTTACCGGGGAAACCTTTCTCTCTCCCGCTCTACAAGCGCCTCCTGCTGCCAGAGAAAGAATTTGCATATGCCGCCACAAATCGAGCGCAAGTCTGTGGGAAACATGCTTCTTTTATGAATATTATTCAATATTTTAATTTGAATGTCGGA
>NW_015664928.1:0-538 GCF_001515625.1 Sinocyclocheilus rhinocerous | reverse complement strand
GACTTATAATTAGAGCTGCAACTAACCATTATTATCAGAATGGATCTGTTGATCATTTCTTTGACTCATCAGGTGAAAATGATGAATTATGACATTTTATATATTTTTTTTTAAATTAGGAAGTAATTAATTTTTAATAATTATAAAAAAAAATGTTCTTCCTTATTCTGCCTAGTGTTGTCCTCCAAACAATCTGCAATATAAAGATTATGCAAACAAATATAGTGAGCATATGCTATACATTGTTAAAAAAAAGGTTAAATGTATAGTTCACCCAAAAATGAAAATTAGCCCATGATTTACTCATCCTCAAGTCATCCTATCTGTATGACTTGCCTTTCTTCTTTCAGAGGAATACAAGTTATATTAAAAAATGTCCTGGCTCTTCCAAGCTTTATAATGGCAGTGAATGGGTGATATTCAATAGTCCAATGGAAATCTAATAAACTAATAAGATATATCCATCATAAATATAATACCATTATGATATAACAAGAAACATATCCATATTTAAAACTTTATAAACCGTAATCTCTAG
>NW_015664927.1:576-864 GCF_001515625.1 Sinocyclocheilus rhinocerous | reverse complement strand
ATAGTGGTTCAACGCATTATATTGTGGTTTTTTTGAGTCACAGATTGGATTATTTTTTCGGATAAGCAAAATAAAAATAAAAAATTAAAGCATAGAGAATGACAATGCCGTAAAGGGTTTTTGACATAGGCTAATTTGATGTGTATGTATACGCAACTCGGTATTTCCACGCTGTCTGAAACACGTCTCTATGCTAGTGCGCGCTTTGATTGTGTGCGAGCACAGCGCATGAGTAACGAATTGAGCTCTCTTTCGTTTCTTCTTCTTGTGGTTTAAAATTGCTTGTAC
>NW_015664927.1:0-537 GCF_001515625.1 Sinocyclocheilus rhinocerous | reverse complement strand
ATTAATCTGCGAATCACGTGCGTGCCGAACGGTAGGGTCTCATCCGTATACGTAATACGTATTACGGATCAACTGCGATCCGTTTAACTCCTAATATGTGACAGATCAGAGCAATCTTTCATTTACTTATTTAACATGAAATTGTCAAATTGCTACTCCATATCAATCGCATACAAAGAAAATACAGAATAATTAGAACAATCATTAACATAAATAAATAACAGAGTGTCATATCTATTTTCCCAGAATGTTCTTGCGACCCTGTAGCAATTCTTCCACGGCCCGGTAGTGGGTCGCGACCCGGTGGTTGGGGACCTCTGCATTAGCTCATCCATGAACATGATTTCTGCCTGAGTCCCGTCGGATTGCGTCGGCTGTGGGGATGAAGACGACAACTCCCATGATTCCACACTCAGTCACGGCGTCATCTAACTACGCCTTTGTTTGTTTTGAATGCGCGCCCTCTAGCGGTGAAATCTTACATATTGTACCTTTAAATTTGTAGTTAAAATAACTAAAATAAGTGTATTTTAAAGT
>NW_015664926.1:0-596 GCF_001515625.1 Sinocyclocheilus rhinocerous | reverse complement strand
AACAACACACACAGTTTGTCCACAGAATAATTACACATTATTAAAAAAAAATGTCCCCGCACGTACCTCTACCTCCACCAGCAGGACCTCAATTTCAGACTCAGTAAAGGTTTTTTTTTCTTTCTTTGTGCTCGTCATTCTCAAGCATAGAAATTTGGATATTGGCGTGTGCTCTTTTATATGGTAATGATATTAATTAGGGGGCGTTTACAAGGCGGAGATCTGACACCAGTCAGCTGCGCACAATCTCAAGATCATTTGCGATTTATAAATATGACATCTGGAAGAGAGGCGTACGGACGTGTTTTTGTGCGCACGTTCGTTTTCTCTGAATCGCTTACACACTTTTGAGAAATGATCTTAGAACAAATTTAGGATGGTTTATACACAACATTTTATAAATGAGGCCCCAGAAGAGCATTTTTGAAGCCTAAAGTGGGCGGAGCCGACCGCCTCCATCTTGGCAGCGCGTCACTCCCGGATAATCAAAAATGGGCAAAAAGGCAGGACGTGGGTGAAGCTGAGACGCTAGTTGCTGAAACCACGCCCGTCATAACTTTGTTTTTGGTCGAAATGAGTTATTGATAATTTTGGGA
>NW_015664925.1:0-469 GCF_001515625.1 Sinocyclocheilus rhinocerous | reverse complement strand
AGGAAGACCCGCTTTTTTTGCAGCGCAAAGATAGTATATTCTGGGGCGCACCTTCGAAATAATGTACTTAATGTGGGCATCCCATGACAAGTCAGAGGATATTTGAACTCCAAGCAATTTAAAGGTGGAAACTCTACTAATTGCATGTCCTGAGATAACAGGAGAGGGAGGGGAGGGAATGTTGTCCTCTCTCCTGGCACTAATTACCATGTCCACAGTCTTAACTCCATTCATTGCCAGTGTAAATTCCTGTCCCCATTCCACTACAGAGTCCAAGGCCTTCTGAGTGAGTCCAGGTAAAGATCCCATTAGAAACTCTGTGATTGTTAGATCATCAGCATATTTCACAGGTATTACCGAAGGAGGCAAATATGAATCAAGGCTATTTATGCATATGACAAAAAGCAGAGGGGATAGAAGTCCTCCTTGAGGAACACCAGCTGAAACTGGAAAGGAGTTAGACACACAG
>NW_015664924.1:739-864 GCF_001515625.1 Sinocyclocheilus rhinocerous | reverse complement strand
TTGAAACTGTTGAAAATACACAACATAGTAAGTTGATCCACATACTGCAGCCTCTGAACTTGGTCATCTTGGGTCATCTTGTTAATGCTATAAATTAATTACAACAATAAAAGAAAATTTCATCA
>NW_015664924.1:0-589 GCF_001515625.1 Sinocyclocheilus rhinocerous | reverse complement strand
ACAGAAATTCCAAAATGACTTTTCCCTTGCATTCAACTTCCAAAAGTGCATTCATCTTTGCCATGTTACATTCATTTAGTTGACTAGTGCTATACGCTGTATTAACAAAAACATTAATGGCATAAATAAAAACACTTACACTGACAAGATACGCAATATTGCGTTCATAATCGTATGCGACTCATCTGCGATTATGAAAGCGATATTGCAGTGATCTACGGCTCTGTGTATTAAATGCCGCTCCATCTGAAAGCACGTGATGGAGATTTACTATTAATCACAGAACCGGCTTTACTGACGAGTTCCGCATGACAATCACATGCAATTTATCGTGCAGCCCTAAGTTTGTTTGTTGATCACAAAGTACAAAGTAGATGAGGAAAACTAGGATGCCGGGTGTATTCAAAGCGCCGCCATTACTGTCTAGAGTGCGTGGAATGGTGCGCTGTGATTGGTTGAGCGGATATATCACATTCTGCAGAGAAGGGAGACTGGCGTTTTTCGCGGTTTGGAAAAAAAGGGAGAAAACATGACAGAATAACAAGGCGGATATCGCATTTTGCGTAAAATTAAAAATGGACTTTTCAAT
>NW_015664923.1:0-537 GCF_001515625.1 Sinocyclocheilus rhinocerous | reverse complement strand
AAAATCTGTCCTTGGCGTGTTCATAAGAACAAATTAATTCATTTGAATGGTCTCTTTTCAGTAAATTGGATAATCCAGTTTACAAAACTGAGACATTCACAAACTGAATGGATTTGGTTCTTCAGTTCAACTCACTCAATGGCTGTTGAGTTAGCATCTCACTGAAGGTGATTATCAGTGCATAACATCTTAAATTTTGGCCTTTTCCTCACCCAGAACCATCTAATGGCTGTAGAGGAGATGAAATATAGTTATATGGTGTACTTTTATGATACCTTAATAGTGCTTTTGAGTTGTTTTTGAAGCTTGAAAGCAGAATGGCATGGGCTAAATAATGACAAGTTTCACCTTTTTCCTCAAGTCTTCAAAATATGAAAGAAAACTCCAGACAAAGTCACTATTTATTGGAAAGGGCTAAGGTTTAGAGAGTAAATTAAATATGCTATAATTCAAAAGTTTTTAATGTTGAAATTAATCTCTTATGCTTACCAATGCTGCATTTGTTTGATCAAAAACAATAAAAAACAGTAATATTGT
>NW_015664922.1:10601-10709 GCF_001515625.1 Sinocyclocheilus rhinocerous | reverse complement strand
TACTTACAGTCGCTGATTCAGAAGCGCCAGATTGTCATGGCAAAGAATTTACCTTTTTTTTTTTTAGAAATAGCCTTTGTGCACAGCCAGCCTTGTACTCTTCTAGGT
>NW_015664922.1:0-2482 GCF_001515625.1 Sinocyclocheilus rhinocerous | reverse complement strand
ATCTCAGCTTCCAGATGTATTTGTAGTAGAATTAATATCACAATTGACTAATCTGTTTGTCCAGTGAACATTCAGTGTTAAATCATATTAACTCTAAGAAATTTTATTTTCGTGGTCACAGAAAATAACTTTCTTACAGTACTAATGCATTAGAGCAGGGGTGGCCAACATCGGTCCTGGAGAGCATGCTTGTAGCTTTCTAGTAACCATTAGACCTTGATTAGTAGGTTCAGGTGTGTTTGATTAGGGTTGGAGCTGAACTCTGTAGGACTGTGGCTTTCCAGGACCAACGTTGGCCGCCCCTGCATTAGAGCATGTAGCAAAATCAGGAACTGTTTAAGTGACATTGATCTGCAAGCAGTGACAGAATCAGAAACTCATGTAATTTGTGCACAAAACTTTACTGACTAAACACTAACACACAACTAGTCTAACAATCATATACACACACTCACGCATACATACATAGATGGGGGAAAAGGGGAAGTACAAGTGAATGAATGAAACCGTTATAGCTATGAAAATATTAATTTAACCATCTGCACAGAATCATCAGCACCTTGGTAACAACGGGGCCCACAGCTTATTTTAAACCTCTGGTTAGTTTTGTCAAATGTACAATACTTGCATTGCCTTTGCCGTTGAATGAGCGTCTGGATGCAGTCTCGGATGAAAGTCTTGATGGTTCAACAGTTTGATGATGTTGGAGTTGCGATCATGTTCTTCTGGGTTGTGACAAACTCCAAAGATGTTATTCTGACTCGGTGGTGGTCAGGAGATTTCTCTCCCAGGTGGAAAGTTGCAACATGGATTGTTGATGTCCTGCCAGCACCAGATTGTGGTCACACTGAATGTCCAAGAGGCAAGAGGGTAAGAGCACTGGACAAGAGAGTCCTGATGAAATTCTTTGAGGCTCCAGTTGATCTTTGCTAAGGTTTTGTCAAACCAGGTTTGATGCAGAAGGTCTCTGATGAATGGAAAGACAAGGCTGCAGCCTGGCACAAACTTAGGAGTGCTTAGAAGACTTCTAGCTCAGCAACCCCATCTTCAGTTTTTCAGAAATCAGCCTGTGATCTTGTGATCGGGGATCTTTTAAAGTGTGAATATGTCACACCCTCAGGATGTGATTGAGCCAATAAGGAATTGTGCTTTCGGAGGGAAAGTTTATGATTATTTGTCTTTTAGCAGGGTGTTTTGCATATTAGAAAGTGCTGGCAGTTTTTGTGTCCCTTCACACTCTGAATTAATATAACAAGAATACAATGCATGATATGAGGAGGTGATGTACACCAATGTGTAATGGACTAAACAAGGGTTATTTTGATATCAAACATGGTACCAATAGGGTTACAATATCTAATAATTCTATTATAAGGCATGCATTAAACAGTATACAAAAAAAAGGAAATATACAAAAACAGTAATAATACACACAATGTCCTGAGGATATGCATGTTCATAGAAAAGTTTGCCTTTGAATTAATGGGAAGAAGTCATTTTCTATGGGACTTATGTGTCTGTTTCGAAGTGAATTTCAAAGTGAGAGTAAAACTCTGAATTCCATTGGGCCATAAAAGCTATTTTGTCTGGCTGAGGTGTCCTGGCTGCCATGGTAACCAGTGGCCTGGTGGGTCATTCACAGACATCCCGGCACCCAGTCTGGTTGTTGGGTGAGGGGTCTGTTGGAATATTTGTTAAATAATTATGTGTCTGATTTGTACAGCTTATTCCTCACAGTGTGTCTTCTTCCAAAAATGAAAAGTAGCCTAGATGAACTTGATGAAGCTTGCTGCTTCGTTTATCGTGGTGATGTGGGCATTTACAGAGTCGCTTGGCTCATGTGGATTAAGGTATGAATAAACGCACTGCGCGTGGGTGTGACCACATTACAGATAATGAGCTCAGACGGGAAACACTGTACTTCGTGTTGGTTTCATACGGATTACTTTTCAGAAAAAAATTGTTTTTGATATGACTTATTTCATTTAAAAGTAGACACCTTAAGCTTTCTATAGACATATTCCCCATGTCTGTGTGTCAAGTATTTGCTGAATTTTGGTTAATTTTTTTGACGTGTTTCAGAGAGAAGTTCATGGAGACCAAGACGGCAGAAAGTGCACCGTGTTTTTTTCTTTACTTTACAAAAGCACAATTTTTTGTGAGTGTATACACTCACATGTTATTGTGAGTGTATACAAAAGTAGACTCTTTACAGTTTTTAATGATGTATTACCCTTATCTGTACGACCTAAAATGACGGAGCATTTTAAGTTATTTTCCGCCATTATCAGGAAAAATGCAAGTAAATGGCACGTTCACCGACCTCAGAGGGTTAAGTTGTCAACACAACTGAATTTTGAAATAGACTTCATAAATTGATGTTTCCATAAAATAGTTCCCCTTCTATGGAACTCAACGCTGCACACCCTAGGGGGCACATTGGGGAATGCAGCCTCTGAAGCACGTGTGAAACAACGCCAAT
>NW_015664921.1:0-566 GCF_001515625.1 Sinocyclocheilus rhinocerous | reverse complement strand
GCTTTATGGCACGGTCTTAATATCAGTTGCAAAGCTGCACAATGTTCTGATGAAGGTGACCATGCCTTTAGAAATCAGTGTGACATAGAAAGCAGCTGTTTGCTTCTCCTTTGGACCACTGCGGAGCTGACAATAAAGCAGCTGTTTGCTTCTCCTTTGGACCACTGCGGTCTGAGCTGACAATGTAGACTGATAACCGATTGCACGCTTAAAGAATTTTCCCAGTTCGAATTTTCCAAGTCGCTTATGACTTAAAATAGTTTAGACTCATTCTTCAAGTTTGTAGAATTACATTTGTGGTAGTGCTAACCCTATGGAAGTCTGTTTCCGCCATGGAATGAAAAAAAAAAAAGGAATTGCAACTTTTTATCTCACAATTTGGACTTTTTCTCTCAGAATTGTGGGATATAAACTCAGAATTGAGAGATATAAAGTCAGAACTGCAAGATATAACCTCAGAATTGTGAGATGGAAACGTGGAATTATGAGAAAAAAAGTCAGAATTATAAGCTTGCAACATCATTCTGAAGTCTTGTAAATCTGTATTTATATCTCGCAATTCTGAA
>NW_015664920.1:0-653 GCF_001515625.1 Sinocyclocheilus rhinocerous | reverse complement strand
TTTTGTTCAGTGTATATATATATACACACACACACACACACATACATACACAATATACACACAATACATTGTAATATGTATATTTTCACATATAATAACATTTTACATATAATAAAATTTGTATTTTTAAGAATTCATAATTTGACCAATTAATTTAATAATAGTTTTATAAATTGTTGAATATTGTTTATGATACAATTTATAGAATTGTATAAAGTTCTTAAATAGAACTAATATAAAATAAATGGCAAATATTTCAAATATTAAATGACTTTTTATTATTTAATTTCACTGAGCTTCTTTATGCACCAAGAGCTTGTAACACTCCAAAGAGAAAGGAAAAATTTTAATCGCATCATATGACCCCTTTAATGTGCCTGTGTGTGTAAATATGTAAATATGTACTGTATATTATTATGTATATATAAATACACACACATACAGTATATTTTGAAAATATTTACATGTATTTATATGTATAAATTTATATTCATAAAATGTATAATATATCTAAATATATTTAATATTTAAACATGACATATTTTTATTAAATATATACATGCATGTATGTGTATTTATATATACATAAATATACACACTACACACACATTATGTAAACAAAACCTTTTATTTTGGATGCGATTAATCACGAT
>NW_015664919.1:0-1313 GCF_001515625.1 Sinocyclocheilus rhinocerous | reverse complement strand
ACCCTCCCTGCAAATCACTCTCCAAAACCACGCCTCCTCCAAAACACAAGAACGCACACAGGCAGAGCAGAGGCTAACCAGCGACACGATAAGAGACGGCATTGGTGGAGGGTTGAATGCAACGCTGTCAGATTACCTCACTGGTGAGAAAACATTACAGTACAAAGCGCATAATATTAAAATTTTAATGCCTTCCATTCTCGCTCGGTCTGTGGTAGCGTAATGTAACGCTCTGATGGCGTATAATGTCTGTGCGAACAGGGTGCCCGGAGGTATGCAAATACATAAGTTGACAGGCAGGCAGGACAGTAGCCCTTGGGCCGAGGAATATAATTGGACAAACATTTTATGGTCCTACGCCTGTCAGGAAAATGGACCTGTTTTGTTGTGTTTTCTCCCATGTGCTCCACGTGACCCAGTTTTTCTCCGTTGATTAGCCCATGTGCTCCACGTGACCCAGTTTTTCTCCTCTCGTTGATTAGTCATTTGATTCACCTGTGTCTTGTAATTACCCCTCGTTAAGCCCTGTATTTTAGTGTTGTCTGCTCCATGTTTCCTTGTCCGGTATTGTTCGTCTCCTGATGTGTTACGTGTGTGTTCCTGCCTGCCCTGTGTTACCCCTGTTTAGATTATTAAAGACTGTTATTCGTGACTTTCCTTCGTCTCCACGTTCCTCGCTTCCCCAATGCAGCAGCGTGACAGAATACCGGACCATACAGTGTTTTTTTGTTTCCCGTGTTTTTCCCCATGGATCCCCTCACCGCTTTGTTCACCTCCCTAGCCCGTAAGGACCTGCCCTTCGTGGAGTACACGGTTGAGTTCAGCCATCTCGCTGTTTTAACGGTGTTCAAAGATGCTGCGCTGAACTCACTGTTCTGGATCGGGGCTAATTACCATCGCCCCGTCAACCTCCCAGACACCACTGGACTGTGCTGGAGGGAAGCTATCATCCGGTGTCTGGAGAGCGTCCGGCCCCGATCCAGAGCACAGCCAGACCCAGAGCAGAGCCCCCCATCACCCCGCTACACGGAGCGCAAGCCCGAGCCCACCGACAAGCCATCGCCTCATGGAGCGACAGAGTTGAGGATCGCCCCGGAGCTGCTAGTGACGTCAGACCAGGTGTGAGAGCCGGCTACAACGGCCGCCATGAGGGAAAGAGCCGTGGAAAGCGAGAGCGCGGAGAGGAGCTCCGCCCACTGCACCATGGCTGAGGGTGAGCTTATTCTGGGACTGCTGGACTTAGAAGGGGACCTAATAGACTGGGAGGGAGATATATATGCGGACATGCCCATTCTCCTCCCACCTTCCTCGGA
>NW_015664918.1:565-712 GCF_001515625.1 Sinocyclocheilus rhinocerous | reverse complement strand
CCAAAAGAGGAGATTGCGGAGGAAGAGACTGTGGGCTCCAGCCCCTGAGCTCGCTCCGGTGTGGGCTCCAGCCCCAGAGCTCTCTCCGTTGTGGGCTCCTGTTCCCGAGTTTAGCCCACGGAGGGCTCCTGTTCCCCAGTTAAGCCC
>NW_015664918.1:0-378 GCF_001515625.1 Sinocyclocheilus rhinocerous | reverse complement strand
AGCCCAGGGAGGGCTCCAGTCCCCGGTTTTGGCCGCGAGATGGCATTAGAGCCTGTTATCCTCTCCAAGTATTTTTTTTTGGGGGACTAGTAGGGCTCCAGTCATAGAGGCCGCGGCGGGGTCTCCTGATGGCCTCCCAAACTGCCTGCACCGCCATGGCCTCCCTTCGTCTTCACACCTGAGAAGACAAAGGCCCACATAATGAGCTGCATAATGAGCCATTCAGATAGATGTGTGACTGAGAGGGAATTGCTACAAGAAAGAATGTGAGGAAAAAAGAAATGTATATGTAATAACGTTCGTAGTTCGGGAAGGAGGCGGGAACCGGCGAATATTTAAGATTTTAATAAAATAAACAAACACAAAATGAAAGTAAAG
>NW_015664917.1:0-511 GCF_001515625.1 Sinocyclocheilus rhinocerous | reverse complement strand
AACATAAGGTTTTTGGCTTCACCATTACATAACTACGGTGACCGGGAGGGATGTCTTCGGGGCAAGAATGGATCGCCATCAGTCAGGATTTGGCCCAGAAGCTAATATCCAGCATGCCAGAGCGAATTGCAGAGGTTATGAAGAACAAGGGTCAACACTGTAATTATTGACTCATTATATTTTTTTGCCAATAAAAGCCTTTAAAACTTATGATATGCTGATCTTTGTTTTTCATAGTTATACCATAGAAACGTGCAAAAAATCATCTACAAATACTGAAGCAGCAAACTTTGGAAAACACAAAATGTATGTCCCTGCCAAAACTTTTGGCCACGACTGTACTTCATTTGGTGATTTAATAAAAGTGCAACCGTCAAACCCACTGGCCCACTCCCATTATTAGTTCAATTTGAATTCAGAGTCATTTTAATATGGAGAATTATATGGGCACTGGTGGTGGTGCTAAAGAGACCCTTAAAGTTGGTTAAATTACGGTTCAGGACCACCATTA
>NW_015664916.1:0-631 GCF_001515625.1 Sinocyclocheilus rhinocerous | reverse complement strand
ATAGTTATGATTATTAATGAATATTTTTTTTATGAACTCAGATGCATTTTAGATGCCATTAACTATCTATAATGGACAAACTGTCAGTGTTTCTTATAAAATAGTGAGCAAAAGAAGATTAAAATTCCAGATCAACATGAAGCTTTCTATTGGTTAGTGATGTTCTTGACTGTTCTCAATTGGTGATGAATTCTACGGGGCTAGTTATGATTATTAATGAATATTTTTTTATGAACTCAGATGCTTTTTAGATGCCATTAACTATCTATAATGGAAAAACTGTCAGTGTTTCTTATAAAATAGTGAGCAAAAGAAGCCAACACTGATGTGCATTGGAGCATTGTGCCTAAGTTTGTCAGGATGAGTCTCTTGCAAAGTGTGTTAGTGTTGGTTGTGATTGTGGCATTTGACGTGAAGAGTGCATGGGGAAGTTTGAGACACAGTCAAAGTCCAAGCAGCATGAAGCCACAGTCAGCTCAAGCTTCCAGAGGTTCTGCTCTTTCTTCTCAAGGGGTCTTGAAACCTTTGAAGAAGGCTTCTCCGTTTCAGAGTCAGGACTCCAGAGGATTTGTGCAAGAGCCTCTTAGTTTTCAGGAGAAGCAGCTGTTGCAGGGTCCAGTCAAGCCTTTGG
>NW_015664915.1:1970-3034 GCF_001515625.1 Sinocyclocheilus rhinocerous | reverse complement strand
TCTTTATAGTTATCGTTCTTGGTGTGAACGGGGCTTTAGGCTGGAGGTTGTTCCGGTTGCTCTATGTTCTGTATGCATTTGAACATGGTTAAAAATAGCCCCGAATCATGTGACAACAAATATCATGTGACGGCAAAGAGCATTTGGCAGGAATTCAAGTGGAGAGTGCGCAATGAATATGGGGTCATATAGCCAATATATCTGTAATGAGACTTCTACTTTCACTACTGACATCTTTCATTCGTCCTTTCCTTCTTTCAGATTACAATTCATCCTGGATAATTTTTGGCTGTCTCTCTGGCTGCAGAATCTGCTTCAGTTTGCTTTGCTATATATCTCTAACCTGAATGAAGAAAGAATAGATAGCAATCATTCTGATAACAAATGAAACAGTCACCTTGCTAGCTGCTTACATCAAAAAGTTTCAAGATTGGGTCAGCATGAACATGTGGCCTGCCTCTTTAAAGTAATCTTTAATTCAAGCTATGAAAGTGAAATATTGATTCAAAGAAAAGGCCCTTCAGTGTTTTTTAAACAGGGAGTTTCACAGTAGATACACTCTGAGCTAATAATTAAAATGATTTTGGAGATATTAAGGAATTCTCTTCTCTTTCAACCTAATATTTATAGCATGCTGTTGCTTATCACAAACAACAGTCTCGAATCGTCCCAAAGGAAATACGCTACAAATGTCACAATTAAACATTCAAAATGTGCAATCATCATCGTTTCAATGTTGTAACATCTTCAAACTCATGCTTTCAGACAAGGCTTTGTCAAGACAACTGCAAAGTTTACCTTGACTAACTTTATTGTTAACATTGTGTTTTTTTATGCTTACATCTCAAGTAACAAGCTGTAAATGTTTACTACCCATAAGTGCATTTACCATAGGCTCACTGGAAAAATGTGTCCTACACTGTTAGACATTACTGTAATTTGTAGTTATTTACTATATACCACCCAGTATAATACTGCAAATTCTCTTTGCAGTAATCTCGAATTCTCAAACAGTCTCAAACAATAAACGTGTATATATATATATATTTTTTTTTTTTTTTTTT
>NW_015664915.1:0-178 GCF_001515625.1 Sinocyclocheilus rhinocerous | reverse complement strand
AGGGGAAGGGCCAGATAGCCCTTCAAACGAAGATTTTACGGGACCACACTTCAAACGAAGGGGTATGAATTATCTCAGCATAAACCGGCAACAGCGGCAACATGGCTGCGTGAGCGAACAAAAAGACACATAGATGTAAGCATTTTTGGGCATTAATAAAGATTTTAACGAAAAGTAA
>NW_015664914.1:0-526 GCF_001515625.1 Sinocyclocheilus rhinocerous | reverse complement strand
AATTAAATAAAATTAACTTGACCTTCAAGGGGGGCGGGCCGCCCTCCTAATATAATGGCAGGGGAAACACTGCAATATACCAAGCGCAGCACAAATTCGCATAGTCGCAAATAAAGAAATAAAGAAGCCACAGTACATTGAAAAGAACCGGAGGCCAAAAAATGAAGGTTTGCTAGAAGTTTTGATAGAGCTGGTATTGTGTGACTCCTAGTTGAGGGTTCCAAGTCGTCTTTTTTTTCTATCCGGATTCAAGTGAGACCAATCTCCACTTGTATTTAACCCTCTGGGCCTCTTCGGTCATCTCTGACCGAAAAATTTTATATTTTGAAATTAAAAATCGTAGCTTCATCAGAATGAGATGACACTTGGTGACTTTTGTTGCATTAGCTATGTGAACACACAAAAAAAATCATGGACATGATTCGGATATGTTAAAGGGACAAAAAAAAAAGTCACACTTGGCTCCTTAATGCACATAGTTTTCCCAGATGAATGTTAAGCAATTCAAATTCACGGCATATGCAGA
>NW_015664913.1:0-612 GCF_001515625.1 Sinocyclocheilus rhinocerous | reverse complement strand
AGATTATTTTGCTTGTCTTTGACTTAATTTTGACTCTTTTTTTTTCAGAAAACAAGACCATACTTTTTACTTGTTAAGTAAATGCTTCTTGATTTATTTATTTTTTTTAGATATTTGAACTAGAAGACAAAAACACTAAATAAGAAAAACATTTTTGCAATGTATCTTCAACCAGTGATGTGTGAAAGGAAAGCTATAACTTATCCCAATAATGTTTTTCTACTTTTGACTTTAGGCAAGCCATCAGATGACCCTCTAAGTCCAGACTACATTCCATCAATGCTTCCATACAGACCTGACCCCTCCAGAAAAATGGACCGATATCAGAGGTATATTAGATGAACACTGCGGATGAAGTAGAGGACATGGACACAGATGTAACAGAAGTTAAGTCCTACAGTGATATGTGTGTTGGAACAGGACGTAACAGAAGTTAAGTCTTACAGTGATATGTGTGTTGGAACAGATCTCACTATGAGGGATATTGAAGACATGGAGAAACTGAACACATCTTACAAAGAGCAAGTGAGAAGCCTAGAGTCAAAGGTTCAAACACTCACCTGTGATAGGAAACAACTGAAATCCGATGTGGATTTAAAGGATGATCAAATC
>NW_015664912.1:0-481 GCF_001515625.1 Sinocyclocheilus rhinocerous | reverse complement strand
CTCGCCATGTGGAGAGGCGAGGCCAGTGTCAGTCTTTATTTAACCTGCTAAAACAGTCTATCGGTTATCTCATAATTAAAATATCACTGTCACGCAGTCCTAAGAAGTGCTCAGTGTAAAGTGTAATGTAGTTAGACAGGGGTTTTCAAAGTTGTGGAGCCAGAGATACCTGACAGGGGAGAAAATATTTTAATTACAAGTTAGTGTGGGAGGGAGTAACGTTAACAGACATGTTTAAACCGTCCCCATTTGATTGTATAATCTCTCTTTAGTAATACAACACACATTTTCCTTAAAATACATGAGGCATGAGAAATTTATCTATAGAAACCTTGAAGTGCCCACTTTTAATGTGCTTTTATTTATTTGTTTTTAAATTATTATTATTATTAATTATTATTATTATTTGCTTATTTGGTGTTAAATGCATTATATAATAAAAGTCACTATGGAATATAAATCATAGCAGGTTTCAGATAAT
>NW_015664911.1:0-841 GCF_001515625.1 Sinocyclocheilus rhinocerous | reverse complement strand
GATAAGCTGTCGGACACGGGCATTGTAAGGGCCTGAGAGTCTTGGCTAGGGCCTAAATCTGAGGCCCGTGCAGGGCTCTACTTAGCTCTGCTCTTGGATGTATGAATCCCTTCATTCTTAGACCATAAGAAGAGAGCTGTTACAAGTTTAGACTTATGTTCTTTTAATTTGGCTACGAGGTCATGCCGTGATGTATCAATCTTCTACTGGTCACATGGTTTCATACGAATTTGCAGGTTAGAGTGCACCAAACTTGAACTATGGTTTCCACTCTCTCGTATTTGCATATGAAATGTAAGTTAATGGAATGAAAAGTGTACTGTGACTGCCCCTTAATTAGGGATGATGGAGGTAAACTCTGCAGGACAGTGCCCTCCAGGGGCCTCATTTATAAAATGTTGCCCAGAAACCATCCTAAAATTGATCTTACGATCATCTCTCAAATATGCGTACGTGTGATTCATAAAATGAGCTTACGCACAGAAAACGCACTTACACGTCTCTTTCTCTGGGCCTCATTTATAAAATGTTGTGCAGAAACCATCCTAAATTTGATTTTACGATCATCTCTCAAATATGCGTACGTGTGATTCATAGAACCTTGCGCACAACTAAATGGTTTCAGCTCTCTGCCTTGTAAACAACTCCTAATTAATGTCATTAACATGTAAAAGATTGCAGTCATCATCCATATTCTTTCATTTAGAACAGCGAGCTGCAAGAACAGCTTACATTTTCAAAAACCTGCAGTAATCCAACAAGAAAAAGTGCGTACATCTGCTCAGACCCTGACGTAATGCTAAGCACTTTTCCCGTCAAAGACAGTTTTTACAAATATGAG
>NW_015664910.1:0-590 GCF_001515625.1 Sinocyclocheilus rhinocerous | reverse complement strand
TAATATCAAGGTTTACTGGATTTTACATTTATTTATTTATTTATTCATTCATTCATTCTTTTGTTTTGTGGATTTTTTTTTTTCCGTGTGTCTTCCAAACTGACACACAAATCAGTTTAAGAAGTTAATTCATTCATCAACTCCACACAAGGTGCAAATTCCCGGCAAACTGCTTCTCACTGCGGATTCCCAGTGGTTTTAGAGGACAATGCAATAGGGCCTGGCTGCAGACATGCACTTGCCATGCACTTGCCCTCTCGGACACCTGTGCTTCCGCAAGTGACTTCACTTTTATTTTGTATTTTATTTTTAACTGAATCTCTCAACATTTTAAACAAGCAGCCAGGTGGTGAAGACAAGAAAAAAGAAACAAAATTGCAATGTCACTTGCAATCGCCACCTGCACTCTCCACTACCTGCGACGTCACTTGCAATCGACACAAATGAACCTGTCGCACAGATCGATGCATTTTCTGTAGCTCATCGTGTCCACTTGAGAGGCGTGAAAACTGCTCTTAAAAAGTAGCTAAGAACACGACAAAACGCAACAGATAATCCGCTTCCTGAAGAAGATGAAATCTGATGAATTC
>NW_015664909.1:247-966 GCF_001515625.1 Sinocyclocheilus rhinocerous | reverse complement strand
ACTCTACACTGCTCAAAACTCGTGTTTGAATCATCAGTGGCACATCCTTTAAATATTTAAACGTACTTACAGTCTGTGAGACAGAACAGCCGGCATTATAGTCTACTCTCCCAGAATCAGGAAACAGTCATCCATAAAATGTGCTGCACACATCTGAATATTTGGGTTGAACTGTTCTGGAACAGTGTTGTAAATACAACTTAACCATTGATTTCAAGTCGGAACAGTGTTGTAAATACAACTTAACCACTGATTTCTAGTCGTGTCCTATTTTGGAAGGCCAAACAAAGTAGTTTCACTTTCACAATGAAACAGCGTCACAGAGTGAGTGGAGGCCGGCGGGCTTGAGTGAGCGGCGGCGGGCGGGCTTGAGTGAGGAACGTCCAGCGGATTCGACGAAGGAGCGGCCGGCGTGCTTGCGGCAACCACATGTGACGACCCCAGGCTGGACTTTATTTGCGTGGACTGGAGTTACACCTTCTTTCTTTGCATGAACATTTGGGCGGCGTTATGCAAATCTTCCCACATCGTGACGTAGACATGTGGGGGCGTGTTAGAATGAGCCGTTTTAGGTAGGCATGGTTGACTCTTAACTTTTATAAAGAATATCTCTTTGGATTTGAGATTTTAGTCTTTGCAACTTTACAGATCTTCTTTACGTGTCGGAAATGTAACGTCCCTTACCATAATCGCGAGCTTCAGCTTTCAAAGTAAATATC
>NW_015664909.1:0-210 GCF_001515625.1 Sinocyclocheilus rhinocerous | reverse complement strand
CGGCGCTCGCTTCAGGCCTTCCCGAGGTGGCGGTGTCCGCTCACAGTTCCCCCGAAGCGGCGGTGTCCGCTCACAAATCTCCCGAAGCGGCGGTGTCCGCTCACAGTTCCCCCGAGGTGGCGGTGTCCGCTCACAGTTTTACATTAACCTGGCTCTGCATTTGAACGGCTCAGCCTTCAGGGTGGAGTTAGCTGCGGAGCCCGCTCACAG
>NW_015664908.1:762-867 GCF_001515625.1 Sinocyclocheilus rhinocerous | reverse complement strand
GGAACTGGAATGGCCATAGCAGAAGCTTGGTTTTGTGCTCAGTGAACTAGTTTTGTGTTGTTTTTGAGGTTTGTGTTTGGATTATTGTACGGTTGGAAGATCCAA
>NW_015664908.1:0-644 GCF_001515625.1 Sinocyclocheilus rhinocerous | reverse complement strand
TCTAAACAAGATGTCCAGGACCTCCAGCAGAAATATAGGCCCACAACATTAAAAATACAGCAGTATATTTCATTGTACACATGGGGTACTTTTTATCCCTGTGTGCACCAAACCCATCTCGAGTGTTTGCTGCTAAAAAGTTCATTTTTTTGTTTCATCTGACCATAGAAGCCAGTCCCATTTTAAGTTCCAGTCGTGTCTGATAACTGAATATGCTGGAGTTTGTTTTTGGATGAGCTAGGAGAATTTTTCTTGAAACCCTCCCAATCAACATGTGGTGATGTAGGTGCTGTTTGACAATTTATTTTAAGGTTTTCTGACCCCGAGACTCAACTATTTTCTGCAATTCTCCAGCTGTGGTCCTTGGAGAGTCTTTAGCCACTCAAACTCTCCTCCTAACCGTGCATTGGGACGATATAGACACAATTCCTCTTCCAGGCAGTTTTGTAACGTTTTCTGTTGATTGGAAATTCTTAATTATTGCCCTGATGGTGGAAATGGGAATTTTCACTGCTCTAGCTCTTTTCTTAAATCCACTTCACTAATTTGTGAAGCTCAATTATCTTTTGCTGCACATTAGAAATATATTCTTTGGTTTTTCCTCATTGTGATGGATGATTAAGGGAATTTGGGCTTTGTTTTCC
>NW_015664907.1:0-574 GCF_001515625.1 Sinocyclocheilus rhinocerous | reverse complement strand
TCCAAGTGAAAGATATAACACCAACATGTCAGAAAAAAAAAAGAAAAAAGAAAAAAAAAACTGAATCACTGAGTTGGAAAAAGGATCATCACCCTACTAAACAATGCTTGTAAACTCATTCAGGTGTAGCTAATCACCTTCTCAGTGGCACACAAAGCTATTTGACTTTCATCTGTGATCAGCTGTGGTCATTTTGATTAGCTCAGCATGAAAAATGCTTTCCTGGAGCATTTCAGTCCTTGGTAGTGCAACTGAAGCAAACAATCAACTATGGGTGCCAATGCACTGTCAAAAGATCTCCAGGATCAGAACCTACCTGGATCAGGACGTCGCTCCAAACTGGATGAAAGAGCCAGGAGGAAACTGGTCAGAGAGGCTACCAAGAGGCCTACTGCCTGAAGCAGTCAGTTGCAGGAATGTATGACAAAGAGTGGTCATTGTGTGCATGTGACAACAATATCACAAATTCTCCACTAATGTGGCTTGCATGGGAGGGTTGTGTAACCCCTATGCTAAATCCCTATAAAAGAAAATATGAATGGTTTTGTGGCATATTTGTATGAACTCATTATCA
>NW_015664906.1:0-556 GCF_001515625.1 Sinocyclocheilus rhinocerous | reverse complement strand
TATTTCGTTGCTCCAAATGAGCCTCTGTCCTGGTGTTCACAGACAAGGCTTTTTATTCTGAGGTAAAATTTGCTAGCTAAATAGGGGATTGTACTTACGTTATTTGATCAATATTTTACAAGGCGTGATCTGCGAGCAGCTGACCGACGCCTCCTCTGAGCTGTTGATCCAATCAACGTTAAAACGCCGATGAAAGCGGTAAGAATTGCGTGAAACGTTGCTGATGTTCGCGCAGTAGTGAGGGCTCTTTAAAGTTTGGCGCTGTTGTGAAGACGCATGTCACGTGACAACATCAACATGGCGGATGTAGTACGTTCGAATTCCATTCATACTACTCACATTCATACTATATAGAACATACTTTTTTAACGGTCGAAAATTTCATAAAGCTAAAAACAATTCAAAATAGTAAAGAACAAAAGGTATAAGAGTATAATAACGATTCTAACATAACACTAAGCCAAACACACACACACAAAGAAAAAAAAACTACATGTGTATGTACAACCACACACAGTAAAATCCCGAGTGTTAAATGAACACTGCTTGGAGCATA
>NW_015664905.1:0-614 GCF_001515625.1 Sinocyclocheilus rhinocerous | reverse complement strand
ATTCATTTTCGTGAGAAATTGTGAAAGCTCACACTTGTCTCACTTTTTGATTTGATTGTTTTTTTCGGTTTACAATTCTAATGTTAATGTTTTATAACTGTGTCATATACATGTTTATATTTGTACATGAAATGAAATTAAGTCGTTTCATTGCTTTCTCGGTCTTCAACCCCAACGTTTGAGCTTTTCTCGTGCTTCAGGTCAGAACACAGCTCAGCCCCTTTGAAATACTGGAAGTATTCAAAATTATCAAAATAATACATCTTTAAGCACTAATCATTTACCATCAGTGAGAAAATTGAATAAAACCAGCGACTACAAATCAAAAAGTGACACTCTTGGAAAATTGAATAAAACCAGCGAATACAAATCAAAAAGTGACACTCTTGGTAGTCTGCTTTTTATTTTGATAGCACTCTATACAGATAAACTCCACAACAAACAATAACTAATGCAACCGATAATCCTTTATGGATCCAGTTAAACTTGCAGTTACAGCGGTAAAATATTATGCACTGATACAGCGTACAGTAAAAGTGATATGTAATATTAAAAAGTGTATGTAGTATAAGTTGTAGTAAAGTGAATAATATAAAAAGCGAGTACAGCAGTAT
>NW_015664904.1:0-520 GCF_001515625.1 Sinocyclocheilus rhinocerous | reverse complement strand
GTTTTTACTCCACATTTGTGCAGTTTTTTTAAGGATTTATGATATTTTTTAAATTTATATAAATAGATTAAAAATATTTTTTAAATAGAATTTTATACCAAAAGAGCTTTATGTAAAATTCACTTTATAAAAGACCCACATTCCTAATTTTAATTAATGGGGATAACATGGCCAATGTGTTTAATGCCAAATTGCTTCCATCTATTTGAAAAGAAACACTTTTAAAATAAAAAACACTACATTTTAACTACAGCCACAGATGACTCGAGAGCATTACTCAATTACTTATTTTTTCTTTCCACATAGCTATAGATCTTTTCAAGTTTCAAGTTATTTTATTAAGATTTGTTAAGATATTTATAAAATCATTATTGTAATAATATAAAATGACTCTTTGTCAAAGTTTAGCATTTTTTTTTGTACTGAAATAAACAAATATTGCAATTATGACATGTCAAACCTGTATGTGGTGTTATATGTGTGTATATGTGTGTGTGTATGTGTGTGTGTGTGTGTGTGT
>NW_015664903.1:4548-6158 GCF_001515625.1 Sinocyclocheilus rhinocerous | reverse complement strand
GTTATATCAGGTCGACAGGCCTTCTTTCTGCCGCCCTGTTAGACTACCCTTTCTGGTTGAATTTGGCAATGCTACCCTCAATACAAAAGGCTATGAGCCTGCTGCTCCCAGTTTAAGCATGTGAGTTCACCTCTTGATTTGACAATCAAGCACTCTGCTCTTAGGGCTCTGTATAATAACGCTGCCCTCATGGTCGAGCTTGGCAGTGCTCCCCTCACTGCAGAGGGTTACCTATGAGCCTGCTGCTCCCAGAGTGAGATGTGAGTGCTCGTTTTGGTCTGAGAGTCAAGGGCTCCGCTCCTAAGGCTCCGTGCACAGTCATACAAGGTTTCTAGGGCTTCCTATTGCCTCCTTGGTGTGCTGACTTTACAATTACCAGTGCTCCTCTCACTGAGGGAGGGTTAGCTGTGAGCCTGCTGCTCCCAGGCAGAGCATGTGAGTTCTCCTCTTGAATTGAGGACCCAAAAGCTCCTCTCCTAGAGCTCCTTAGGCAGCATATCAGGTTGTTAGGCCATTTTCATCTCCCTGTTAGGTTGCTCATATGGTTGAGCTTGGCAATGCTCCCCTCATACTGAAGGGTCATCTATGAGGACACTGCTCACAGGATAAGTGTCAGTCATACCAGGTCGCTAGGCCTCTTCATGGCATCTATAATAGCACTGACTGCTTCCTAAAATCCATATGTATGGTGAGTGCACACGCTGAGTATCCTGTGCGCTTTCTCTGAGTAGGTCAGACCCTGTTGGGTCCTTCTCTACATATGTATCCTTAGTGATACTATAACAATATTTCCCATCTGACTGGGCTGCAGGAGTATAAGAGCCTGTCAGCTTGACTGATCTGGATATAGACATCCTATGGAAAGTCTCTGTCTCAGACACAGTGGAGGTGTCCAATTCCCTTACATTCGTCAGTTTCTGAGACTCTGCCTCTGGCAGACAGGTTTAAGGGTTGACAGATTGAGTGCCTCTAGGTGACAGGCCAGGGTCTGGTGATATCGTATCTAGAAGCCTGGCCATATCCCATTAAAAAAATCACATTTTTATCTGACTCTAAGCCTTTGAGCTCTGCCCTGGGACCAAGCTTTCTTTGCCTAACCCATAACAGGTAAATTATTTTGGGCGTGTAGCTCAGGCCTTTGGCCAAATGGGATATCGTCACTGACAGCTGCCGAGGTGTCCGAGGGGCAACTCTCATGGCTATAGTACAGTTGGTACTTAGTGCTCGCCTTGGTGCTTGGTATGCACTCCCCTCAGCACAGCAGCGTGGATAATTCGTTACCCACAGTGACCGCTAGAGGACGCAGTTTGAGTTCCCTCGAAAGGGAACATCTTATGTTGCGCATGTAACGAGACACTGCATCCTCTTTTCTTGCCATGCCTTGGACGCAAGTTTCAGATGAAGAAGCGGATGACGTGTTCTATTGGCGGCCTTTTATACTGTGGTCGTGCCATTAGTGAGGCTCCCCATAGTGACTGCTAGAGGGCACAATGTCTCTCTCGATGTCATGTCGGTGACAGACAAATTGGGATCTCGCTTCGAGAGACCAATCTTCTTCGAGTGTAACTAAACGAGCCAATGCACATTGGCATGCAATGATTGCATCCAGC
>NW_015664903.1:0-1788 GCF_001515625.1 Sinocyclocheilus rhinocerous | reverse complement strand
GAGTGCCCCTAGAACAGGTCTCCAGGCATGCTGTGGTTTACACGGATGCCTCCACCACCGGCTGGGGTGCCACGTACAACGAGCACACAGTGTCGGGGGTATGGACGGGCCCCCAACTGCACTGGCATATCAATTGCCTAGAGTTGTTACCGGTGCGCCTTGCCTTGAACCGTCTCAAAGAGCGCTTACGAGGCAAGCACGTGCACGTGGCCTACGCTCCCATCGCATGTTGCAACTCACCCGCCACCTCCTCCTTTGGAGTCGGAAGGTTCTGAGGTCACTTCGTGCCATTCACATTCCGGGTCTGCTCAACCGTACGGCCGACGAGCTGCCAATGTGCATTGGCTTGTTTAGTTACACTCGAAGTAGATTTGTCTCTCGAAGCGAGATCCCAATTCGTCGGTCACCGATGTGACGTCTCCGTTCCCTCCTTCAGGGAACGAGGGTTACATATGTAACCGAGACGTTCTCTTCTCAGGGAACTATTGTTACATGCGTAACCTGAGATGTTTTTTCTGCATTTGTTGCTCATAGCAATAAATAAATTACCTCTATAAATACTGGTTATTCTTAAGTATATTTCCCACACAAATAACAATGATGGTTCTGTGTGAACAACAATATTCACACATACAGTGGTGTTCAGTAGAGTCACACTGTAAATCTGGTATTCAAAGTCTAATTAAAACATTAAAATAATTTTTTTAAACTTTAAGATTATGCACTATGATAATTAAATACAGATTTTTATCTGAATTTTAAAAAATGAATATGTACTGTTTAAAAAAACTGAAAAATGACACTTCTTGCCCAAAAGGTTGCTGACCCCTCGGGAAACGACATCTCTGGCCATTCCATTGGGTCGTTTGCCCAGTCACAGATACTGTATGGACAGTCCGGCCCAATACAGCTCAGTTTTTCTATGTATCTTGCTCTGTCGAGTGGCACAAGCAATTCTGTGTAGACCATAATGAGTTATCGCCATGCTTTTCCAGTCAGGGTAAAGGATTATTTTCCCCCACTCCATGTTTGTGCTTTCCACAAACACATTGCAAAGTATTGCCAGTCTTACTGAGCATTTTTTCCCACTGCTTTTATGACAGATTCTTGTTATGACCCTTGTGTAGAGTTGGGAATCGAAAACCTATTCCAATTCTGGAATGGGATACTTAAGGTCAGGATTCAGATACTTGTTGTAAGATTAAATTTCTGGGGTTCAGCTCTGCTGCTGACCCAGTGCTTCACGTGTTGCCTTTTTGTTTGTTTGAATTTTTATTGTTTTTATATAGTTATCTTTATTAATGAAAAAAAAAATTTGACTCAACATTCCAGTGATGCGAGAAATTCTACTGACTCAACATGAAGATTTGTGGTTTTATGGTCTGGTTGGCGGTATGTTTGGCAACATTCCTTATTGCGGCCAGCTCAGGAGTTAATATTATGAATGGAATCCTTGCCTACACCAGGAATTGTTGCTTCTTCTACCACAGTCACAACACGGCTTCCTACAGATTAACTTACTGGAAGATTGCAATGAATTGCTAAGGAATCCTAGGACAAAGGAGCAAAAAAGCGTCCATCTAAGAAGAAACGAGGAAGAAACAAGTGTGTACTGCAAATTATGAGCTCTTGTCCATGTACTTTAGACCCTTTTATCTACCACGGGAATTTGGACAGATCACCGTTATTTTAATTTATGTAACGGGACCGGACAATGTGGAAGCTGGAAATAGTATAGCGAATAGTTATAAAAATGCTCTTGCATGCTCTTCTGACCAACTGATTTTA
>NW_015664902.1:0-1237 GCF_001515625.1 Sinocyclocheilus rhinocerous | reverse complement strand
AAATCACTTCACAAGACAAGGATCAAACTGCTTGATTCATATGAATTTGTTTTACCTTTCTGGATCTTTTAAGACTTGTTTAACGGAGAGATAGAAAACCCCAAGTTTCATTAAACTTCATGTTTTGAAGATGAATTATGGGTTTGGTGAGTAAATGACGACAACATAAATTTTGGGGTGAACTGTCTCTTTAAATACTCTTTAGTTAAATTATTGAGTTATTTTAGTATCATTGATATACTACTACAATTTTTGTTAATATTTTGAATTAAATTTTACTTTTATATTTTCCGTTTTCATTTTAATTTTAGTTAACGTTTTAGTAATTTTTTGTGTTTTTACTATTTATGTTGTTTTTAAATATGTCTACACAGTTTTTATTCATTTTATTTCCGTTTTAGTTATTTTACTAAAAGATAAACTAAATGAAAATGAGAATTGCTGCCTTGGCAACTTAGTTATTCTACTACAAGATAAACTAAATGAAAATGAGAACTGTTGCCTTGGCAACTTGATAATAATTTGAATTAAATTTTACTTTATTTTCTGTTTTCATTTTAATTTTAGTTAACGTTTTAGCAGTTTGTAAAATTGTTTTAAAATATGTCTATACAGTTTTTATTAACTTTTATTTCAGTTATAGTTATTTTACTACAAGATAAACTAAATGAAAATGTGAATTGTTGCCTTGGCAACTTAATAATTTGAATTAAATTTTACTTTAATATTTTCCGTTTTAATTTTAATTTTAGTTAACGTTTTAGTAATTTTTTGTGTTTTTACCATTTCAGTTGTTTTTAAATATGTCTATACAGTTTTTATTCATTTTTTGTCACTTTTATTTTTTAATATTTTTAATTAGTTTTTATTTTGTATTTTCCATTTTTATTTAAAAATTAGTTAATGTTTTAGTAGTTTTGTTGTGTGTTTTTGACATTTTTATTTGTTATTGTTTTTCAATATTTTGAATTAGTTTTATTTTTGCATTTTACGTTTTCATTTTAATTTTAGTTAACATTTTAGTAGTTTGTAAAATTGTTTTAAAATATGTCTATACAGTTTTTATTAACTTTTATTTCAGTTATAGTTATTTTACTACAAGATAAACTAAATGAAAATGTGAATTGTTGCCTTGGCAACTTGTTAATATTTTGAATTAAATTTTACTTTTATATTTTCCGTTTTCGTTTTCATTTTAGTTAACGTTTTAGTAATTTTTTGTGTGTTTTTACCATTT
>NW_015664901.1:0-825 GCF_001515625.1 Sinocyclocheilus rhinocerous | reverse complement strand
CCAAGATTTGATGAATAAAAATATGCATTACCTGACTTTGGTAGAATGGTTTAGAATATATCTGTACACGGTTGAATTTTGTGTTTTTTATTATTGTGATTTAGGCAAAATGTTATATACAGTGCATATTTTTCATCTTTAAAATCCCTCTAATTTTCTCCACATTCAATTTTTTTTTTTTTTTACATATTAAAATATATGCAAAAGAAAAAAGTCATTTTCAAGAGATTAATTATCAATGTTGCACTAATTTTCTGGAATAAGTCCTAATAAAATAAAATAAAAATACCAGCAGATTTTACATTGCAAAATGTTCCCTGTCACGCTCACGTAGGAGCAATATAAAGTGCACAGTGACAAAGATACTGTAGTTCGAACAGTCCTTTTAATTGTAATCCACAGAATAATTCCAACACACAGTGTCCACAAACAAACATCAATAACCAACCAGAGACTGAACTAAAGAGGGAGCTTAGGGTGTATTCACACCTGTCTTGTTTGGTTCGATTGAATCGAACTCAAGTTCGTTTCCCCTCTTGGTGTGGATCTTTTTGGCAGGTGTGAATACAACAAGTGCACTCGGGTGCGGATCAAACAACCGTACCGAGACCCAGCTGAAGAGGTGGTCTCGGTCTGCTTCCAAACGAACTCTGGTACGGTTTGTTTAAGGTGTGAATATGACCTGACCTCGATCCGACCCAATTGCAGAAATCACGCTCCGAAACAGACAGCTCGCGGATATAGTGCTGTTATTTGCGTTTCAATGGTTTACATCACTTGGTTTTAAACCACAATGCTTAAAAACAGATGCAAATGGTGAGTTTT
>NW_015664900.1:381-562 GCF_001515625.1 Sinocyclocheilus rhinocerous | reverse complement strand
ATTGTTAAAAGCGCTATATAAATAAAGGTGTCTTGACTTGACTTATTTTTTCCTTTATTTGCATTGTGCTTCATACAATACTGGTTGTGTCAAAGCTGCTTTACAGAGTCAGGAAAATAGTTAGTTTGTCAATGATGCAAGAAGTCAATAACAGAGTAATTTTTCAGCTAAAGTCAGTTAA
>NW_015664900.1:0-203 GCF_001515625.1 Sinocyclocheilus rhinocerous | reverse complement strand
GTGAAAAAAACCTTGGGAGAAACCAGGCTCAGTCGGGGGGCCAGTTGTCCTCTGGCCAGACAAAACCAGCATGGCGTGGTTTAATTCCAGGCTGCAACACAGGTGCAGAGGACTCGCCTGGTCCCTGTGGTCTTGTCCCGATGGTCGTCGAGGTGACGAGGTCTTCGCAAGGGATCTGTTTCTGGGGTGCATCTAGTTGAACC
>NW_015664899.1:0-819 GCF_001515625.1 Sinocyclocheilus rhinocerous | reverse complement strand
TTATTTATTTGTATGTTTGTTTACTCATTGTCTTTACTTTTTTGTCCAGCTTTTCCCAAATAACCCCAAATAATTTTGAATGACAGCTGATGTTTCTCTGCCTTTCAAATGATTTTGTTTGAACTTTAAATCTTAAATAAATAAATAAATAAAAATAAAATAATAATAATAATAATAATAATATTGCATTACCTATTCATCTTTCAAAATTACCCATTTGTCCAGTAGATGGAGGTATGCATGCTTGATTTCAGAACTGCTGTCTGGCAGTTGGTGACACTAAAGGATCCCTGCATTGGCACTTTGACCTTCCATTTATAATTTCACAGATAAGATATAAACACATGTGGACAGAAATTGTTCAATGAATTAATGGTGTCATCAATATGCTCAGCTTAATAGAGGACAATGTTTACATAACATCCAGGTCACCTTAAGTTGAAGGGCATGTACAATACAGGACAAGTCATCAAGGGGAAAACATGTAAAAGTTAGTAAATTTTTCCAAAAACACACAGAGCTCAAATTACATAAAAAACAATGTCTACCCCTACAACAACGCCTTATTTTGCTATTTGATTTTTTCCAAAACTCCATTCATTAAACTGATTAAATTTATTTAATAAATAAATATAATAAATCTATCAAATCAACCTATCACACACACACACACACACATATGCCAATGAATATTATATTAGGTTCTGCATGAAAATTACAGTTTTGGGTATAACTGACAAGAATATAACAGCTAATTATATAGCACTTATATCATTTTTCAAATTCAAATGTGTCGATCTCTGTAGCTATATTATTAAA
>NW_015664898.1:0-945 GCF_001515625.1 Sinocyclocheilus rhinocerous | reverse complement strand
CCTGCTGTAATAGTTATCTTTATAAACCTTTACAATGTCACCAGACGTTACCTGTTGTGAAGTTGTTGTTTTTTTATCTTAATTTGACCTTTTTTTATCTTTGATCTCTGATTTGAAGGAATAAGTCATGTCAAGTTTGCAAATTAATTCCATCTTGGTTTATTACATATGGAAATTAAATGGTGAAATTTTACCTCTACAGGATGGTCAGTAGAAGGTGTCTCTTGCTTCCTGAAAACAACAAACACTGATCAACAAATCACAACTGATTTTATACAACTTATATTCAATTTTACACAACTTATATTCAATTTTACATGTTCTAAAACAAATCACAGTCTGTCTCTTGTTTAACACAACTGATTTAAAACAACTAATTTAAAATAGTTCCAGTCTTCACCTACACCCTCTACATCCCACCCCAATTACCTAATATCATATCCTTAACCCTAATTATTCTCATTCCTGCTTATTTACAAAGTTGCAAGTATCTTGTGGAAAGCAACAGGCGGCCTACTTGAAACTCATCTGACACATGAGGAAGCATATACTTAAAATAAAAGGTTTTTAGTCTAGCTACAGTCTTGGCACAGAATTGCTCATTGTATGGGACATGTAGCAGAACTTGCTGTGATGGAACCCAGATGAGCAGCTTACAGGCCCTCAGCCCTGTACAGAACATGGCAAGCTGCACTTGCATATAGAAGCCCTGTGGACCATTTGGCTGCAGCTGAGGTGTCCCCTCCACCATCCTCACATCATACCTCTGTCTTCTGAACAGGTCCTCCAGAGACTCATCACTCTTAAGGAGAGGGCATTTGATCTCCAGCAGTTCCTCTGAGTTCAAAACTCCATCTGGGCTTGCTGACAGCCAGGGCTCGCTTGCACACACGACAGTGTCTCTGCGGCTGACTGTAAACCCACAACCCTCTAGCCACTGTAAAG
>NW_015664897.1:0-573 GCF_001515625.1 Sinocyclocheilus rhinocerous | reverse complement strand
GTTATGCAACATGAAAAATCTCTCTTATTACTGTGATGCGAAAAATCAAATTTTCATTACCATGATGCGAAAAAAATCTTTGTAATTACTGTGATGCAAAAAAAATCTAATTTTCATTACCATGATGTGAAAAAAAAAATCTAATTCTCATTACCATAATGCGAAAAAAATCTCATTCTCATTACTGTGATGCGAAAAATCTAATTTTCATTACCATGATGCGAAAAAAATCTAATTCTCATTACCATAATGCGGGGAAAAAAAACTCATCGTCATTACCATGACATGAAAAATCTCTTTCTCATTACAGTGATGTGGGAAAAATCTAATTTTCATTACTGTGATATGCAATCTTTTCTTTTTACACTGATGCAAAAAAAAAAAACTCATCCTCTTTACACTATGTGAAAAATCTCTTTCTTATTACTGTGATGCAAAAAATCTCATTCTCATTACTGTGATGCAAAAAATCTCATTCTCATTACTGACACGTAATTAATCCAATACTTATAACCCTAATAAAATTTTTAAAAATGTTATCGCAACATGAAAAATCTAATTCTCATTGTGATG
>NW_015664896.1:0-1034 GCF_001515625.1 Sinocyclocheilus rhinocerous | reverse complement strand
AGTAGCACTAACTTACCTCAAACACCCAAAAGAAAAAAGAAATAAACAACAAAACTTCCCTCAACTCCCTAACTGAACCAAAAACAGGGATGAAAGTCTTATCCAAAGAAAAAGGCACTCTCTCCCTACAGCTTCCCTTTTAACTCCCATATACAAAAAAGAAAGGAAAATAAAAAGAATATATTACCTGCTATTTATCTTTAGCTTTTCAACAAAGCAAAAACAGGGTCAGATATTATTTTCTAACACGCTCACCACAGAAGCAATATTAGCCACTTGCTAATAAACAACAATCCCAAGAAAGAGTTCAGTCTGGAGCAGGGGAGAAGTGTGTACCTCCCCAGCAAACACTAGACTGCCACCATATACTCCACTCTCAGTCTCAGGCACGCTCTCATAACGAGCTACAGGTGATGGTGATTCAGCCTGGGAGGGAACAGAGGGAGAGAGAGAGAGAGAGAGAGAGAGACACCAAGCACAACACAGAGCACTCAATCACGTGGATACATTTGCACCAGAATATAATAATAACAACAATACGTCCAGGGACGTAACACCCCCACCCTTAAGAATACAGACCAGGAATAAAAGTAGCTTCTACTTACACTCTTTTAAGTTATAAAACTAAATACACCTCTTAAATTTCCATGTCCCCATCTCTGGAGAGCGCATCAGCCACAATATTATCCGTGCCTTTTATGTGTCGGATTTCGATATTGTAGTCCTGTAGTTTGAGGGCCCAGCGCATCAATCGCTGGTTAGAAGAGGACATGTTGGAAAGGAAAGTCAGAGGGTTATGGTCTGTATATACCGTTATTGGGATGGCACTACTCCCAAGGTAGTGAAGAGCAGGCAAAAGCACGCACATCGATCTCAACTGGGTGCTCGACCAAAAAACAAGTAGAAATATTTCAGATGCAAAGTCGGCAACACCAAAGCTCCAAAAGACTGTCGCATGTGACGTTTCGAGCACGCAGGCTCTTCATCAGACTACTCCCAAGGTAAACTTCAAAATGCTGCAGGGCCCACTGTAA
>NW_015664895.1:431-568 GCF_001515625.1 Sinocyclocheilus rhinocerous | reverse complement strand
CTTCCAGCGGCTGCATCCTTCTCGTTGCCCACGGCGTGCGAAGGGGCTAGACGGCCCGGCATCCTGGCCCGACGGCCGTGTAACTGGTGCGGTTCTCGTCCGGACCGTGGGTCCGTCAGCTCACAACTCTGGAGGCA
>NW_015664895.1:0-227 GCF_001515625.1 Sinocyclocheilus rhinocerous | reverse complement strand
GCCCCTCCTCTCTCACGCACCCACTCAGGTCGGGAGCCTGGCGAAGGGCGGCGATTAATGCCGAGTTCACACTGCACGATTTTCAAACTCGTCGGATCGCCGTTGTTTTCACACTGCGTGACTATCTGGGGTAGCATTTATGCCGAGTTCACACTGGACGATTTTCAAAGACGTCACATCACTAGGGCCTTTTGCACCGCTTTAGTTCCAGAACTAAATGTACAGTA
>NW_015664894.1:0-2681 GCF_001515625.1 Sinocyclocheilus rhinocerous | reverse complement strand
TTTTTAGCAACATCATATGACCCCTTTAAATATGGATCCCTTTGAAATGACAGCTTTGGACCATGTCCACAGTAAATCGAGAAGAATTTCAAGGTATATATATTACAGTCATAAACCCTGATCTTTTCTTAATAGACCTTCCCACAAGTCAGTTATCAATAGTCAGTATTCCAACCCTAAATTATAATTCAACTCTGTCATAGAAAGCCACTCCATCAAATGTAATACCAGAAAGATCAAACCATTATTTTCAAAATAAGGAAAGGTAAGAATAAAAGAGTTGAACAGAGAATTCAGCATTTTCTCAGAAATGCAAATGTAAATGGACCACAAATGGCACCATTTCCTCAGTATAAGCCAATGGCATTTCTTTATCCCATTGTTCCTTACATTTAGCACTTGGCGAGTGTTAATTCTGGATGCGTGTGTTTTCTCCACTACTTGGTTATTTAATATTCTCAGTATGGTTCTCTGGTGTTTTCTGTACGTGTTTGAGTATGTGCATGACATTTCAAAGCCTACATTCATTATGTGAAATGTCAGGGATGTTTGATGGATAATTGAAAAAGGACTCGCAAATGGACGTGATATCAGATGTCGAGCTCACTCTGATATACCCTCTACCAAAATACTGTGAGGTTCTCAGCAGTGACAGGAGATGATTTGGGATGGATGTTTCACAAGTTCTTTGGTCTCCATAGGTCAAATGGATTGATTTGGTTTGGAGTGTCAAATGTCGGTCTTGAACAGATGTTTCGGGATTGTCAGAGAGGAATAAGTGTGGACTTAACGTACTTTACAAAACGTACATAAATTTTTTGAGGGGCAACAGTGGCAGCCCCAAAGAAAGAAGAAAAAAAAAGGAAAGTAGATGGCCTAAAAAAGTTCATGTTTACTGTATATAATGATTTGTTTAATGATATACACTGGTGGTCAAAAGTTTGGAATAATTAAGGTTTTTAAATGTTTTTGAAAGAAGTCTCACCAAGACTGCATTTATTGATTAAAAAATAAAGTAAAGATAGCAATATTGTGAAATATTATTAAAATAACTGTTTTCTATCTGAATATATTTCAAATGTAATTTATTCCAGTGATCGGAACACTATTTTCAGCATCATTACTCCAGTCTTCAGTGTCACATGATCCTTCAGAAATCATTTTAATATGCTGATTTGCTGCTTAATTTTTATTAATGGTTCTTATTATTGTCAATGATGAAAACAGTTTTTTGTGGAAATATATATTTTTTTCAGGATTCTTTAATGAACAGAATTTATTTGAAATATTTTTTGTAACATACAGTAATTGTCTTTACTGTCACTTTACTGTTTACACATGTTTTTTTTGCACAAACATAAATATAAAGCAAGCATCTAGTATTTAAAAATAGGAATCAGATGTTAGTTTATAACAACACAATTCTAATCAAAAGCTAATATTAAAACATTATAAAATATGTTGCATTCAAAATTGTCTTGGCTCACTTGATGCATCTAGTACTAGGAGTGAAAATGTACAGTCAGATACTTGCAGGGGAAAGATGACAAAAGAAAAATAGATATTGTGAGAGATTAAACATTTTTGTTCAAGAAAGGGAGGGTAAAATCTGAATAGTCCTAGATATTCTCTATCAATGCCAAGATTATTGCTTCCATGAGCCCTTTACTTGAGACAGTGATTACATCTTACAAGAACAGAGTACATATTGTGGGACACACAAACACACACACACACACAATTTTGAACACAAAAAGATCATATTTTTTAAACAACCCACACATAACCTTAACCCTGTATTACATGCACAAAATACACAAATCTGGCTGTTTTCATTAATAAAATCAACATAATGTAATCTTCCCTGTGCTTATATGTTTGCAAACATGATTATGTGTGTATGTTCAAATGCCCTTTAACAAATCTGGCCCGATTACCAAGCAGTCAAACAGGCAGGTAGCTAGGGTCTTTCAGTACGGCGAAATTACTCCCTGTGAGAGTAATATCTTGCCTATGGAGTTTTATAACCCCAGTATTTATGACAGGCACTCATGGAGGAAAAAAAGACTCTTCAGCAACAGATGAAAACACAAATATGGATCTGACATTACAAAAAATGTAGAGAGTGCTGAAATCTGAAAGGTGTATTTTGCTGCAGTCATATTTTGTAACAATCTTTTATCATTATGCTTATATTGATATCCTCTATGCCACTCTGTGTGGCTGTATTGGTTCTCGGGAAGCTTTTAGAATCTGTTCCAAGAGCTTTAATGGTCCCTTGAGCTAAACAGGATTTTGACACTATTGAGCTGACAAACTTCCTTGTCCATGTGGGTACATAATGTTGCAGTTGTATGATCAATTATATTGATACATTATTCTGATTATAGTGTGATATGGGGTCAGTGTGACATTTTGTAAAGGTTTGGGAGGAACAGGAACTCTAGCTGTTGTCATTTGCCTCAGACAACCTCAAAGGGACTTCTGAGAGCTGCTATGTTTGACCAGAGGAACAACTGGATTGTACAATATATGGCCAAAGTGTCTCATTTCAGTTGTTTGTTTCTTTGTGTGATCTTATGAATAATGAAATGGAGTTTTTGGGGGGAGGGTTTGTGTACTCATGTGTGTGATTGTGTGTAGGTCTGGGTTGTTGTGATTGTCCAGGCTTGGTTAAGTGG
>NW_015664893.1:0-542 GCF_001515625.1 Sinocyclocheilus rhinocerous | reverse complement strand
GGGCGGCACGCTAATGTTGATTGACAGGCTCGAAGTACACACACATAGAATGCTATTGAATTATTGCCTTAATATTGTCTCCGAATGTTGATTAAGAATGTTACAAATTGTAGAGGAATTTAAGCGAGGAAACGAATATCATGTCTCATCTCAAAACAAACATAAATCAAACTATATAAAGGCTTTTCACGTGAGCACATTTGAATTAAAGGATTAACACTTTTAAATTAATTTAGAACACTACTCCACAAAGGAAAAACACATGCCAGCTAGTTTCTGACCTGGGGCCTGTTTCATAAAACAAGTTTACCAAATAAGCCAGGCTTTGGTGTAATGCAATGTGTTTATGCGGTTTAAGGTTCAAAAAACACTATTTTCCACATACTGTACATTATTGTTTCTCCTCTATGCCCTGCCTTTCTGAAACGCATAGATTTTTACAAAGCTCATCGTTCTAAAAAGCGAGGTTTGCTCTGATTGGCCAGCTATCTAGTGCTTTGTGATTGGCCGAATGCCTCAAGCGTGTGACGGAAATGTTACGC
>NW_015664892.1:642-1172 GCF_001515625.1 Sinocyclocheilus rhinocerous | reverse complement strand
CATGCATCTAACTAGTTGGAAACGGTTACTTGCATTGGCTTTGTTTCTGAACAAGCGTCTGGATGTGGTAGACAATCGAGGTTCCTGATGAGTTCTGTAGTGGCTCTTTTCCACTGCATGGTACGGCACGGCACGGTACGGTTCAGTACGGTTCAGTACGGTTCACTTTTGGGGGGTTTTCCACTGGGTACAGTACCTGGTACCTGGTACTTTTTTTAGTACCACCTCGGTTGGGGTTCCAAGTGAATCGTACCGTTACCAAAACGTGACGTGTAAGCTCTGCTAATCACGGATTGGCCGGAGAGAATCGACACTACCTGAACTTGCGACACAAACACAACAGAACCGCTAGATTTAAATCAGCACAGCCAGCGAAGGATCGAACGCAACTGTTTTGAACGAGCGCACCTTTTTTTAACAACCAAAAAGTTTTGTTGTCTGTTGCGGAAGAACAGACGTTCCTCTCGTTGATAGCAGAGGAGCGGATCCAGCAAGAGCTTGATAGGGCGACGTGGAATGAAAAAGTTTTT
>NW_015664892.1:0-548 GCF_001515625.1 Sinocyclocheilus rhinocerous | reverse complement strand
CTCTAAAGCGGTACTGAACTGCAGTGGAAATGCAAACCGTGCGGAGCCGAACCGTGCCGTGCCGTACTGAGCCGTGCCGAGCCGAGTCGTACCACGCAAGGGTTCCCAAACTTTTGAAAGGTGTTATTTTAATAAATTCAGCTTTTTTTTTTTGTCTTGTGGACTATATGTAAACGTCTTTTATGTAAAATATCTGACTCAGGACAGTACTAAATAAAAAAATAACATGCATTTTGTATGATCTCTTTTATTTTGTTAAAATTATATATATATATACATATATATATATATATATAAACATACACATATACATATATGTGTGTATACTGTATATAGGTGTTTTTCCCTCAGCATTTAGACAGGCTCGTATAACCCCACTACTTAAGAAACCCACCCTTAACCCATCTCTTTTAGAGAACTACAGACCAGTTTCCCTTCTTCCTTTCATTGCAAAAACACTTGAGCAAGCTGTGTTCAACCAAGTCTTTACCTTTATCACACACAACAACCTCCTTGACAGCAACCAGTCTGGTTTCAGAAGTGGACAT
>NW_015664891.1:1192-1365 GCF_001515625.1 Sinocyclocheilus rhinocerous | reverse complement strand
CCAGGCCCGACCCTGCTTAGCTTCCAAGATCAGACGAGATCAGGAGCAGACAGGGTGTTATGGCCGTAATCGAGGACTGCTGCAAAGAGTGGGCTATTTAAAGATCAGCTACTATATAGGCCAGTGTATTAGATATGTAGTGAAGAAAACGCTAAAGCTTACAGCACCTGGTA
>NW_015664891.1:847-970 GCF_001515625.1 Sinocyclocheilus rhinocerous | reverse complement strand
CTAAAGCTTACAGCACCTTGTATTCCCAGGCAGTCTCCCATCCAAGTACTAACCAGAACTGACCCTGCTTAGCTTCTGAGATCAGACGAGATTTTTTTATTTTTTTTTTTATTTAAACAAATA
>NW_015664891.1:0-129 GCF_001515625.1 Sinocyclocheilus rhinocerous | reverse complement strand
ATTCCTACATTCCTCCATATCTCACCTTCACTTAAATCATCATATTTTTCTCTCCAATAATTATTTGCCATAGGTTTGATAAACGCCATTTCTCTAAACACCAAATAAATTTCTTTCACTTTACATTCA
>NW_015664890.1:0-566 GCF_001515625.1 Sinocyclocheilus rhinocerous | reverse complement strand
TAGTTATGGGGTAGGATTAAGGCATCTAAAATATGGTCATGCAGACAACAGTGATTGAGATTATTCACATCCATCAGCAGCTGCAGTGTCTCTCAGCTGTATCAGTGCAGTCACTGTGACTCTGACTGACGGAGGTTTTTGTACGAGTCTTTATCACTGTGTGAACACATATTTACTGTTGATCTCATGGTAACTCTGACAGTAATAATCTCCTGTATCTTCAGTCTGGACTCCTCTGATGGTGAGAGCGAAATCACTGCCAGATCCACTGCCACTGAATCTAGATGGAGTTCCAGTGTAACGGTTTGATGTCACATATATGAGGAGTTTAGGAGCTGCTCCAGGTTTCTGTAAGTACCAGGAATGCTTAGTCAGGGTGCAGCCTGTTAAAGGAGTGGTAAAGGAGCAGAACCATAGGTTAGAAAAAAAACAAGTTTTGTCCATTGTTAGATGCTAGTTTAATGATGCTGTGGCATGACGTGGCATATGTAGAAATTTATGTAAGCCAAGATTTTTAAAACAGAGCTTTAAAAGTATTATGTATAGGCTAACATTTTGTCACACCA
>NW_015664889.1:0-1344 GCF_001515625.1 Sinocyclocheilus rhinocerous | reverse complement strand
GTAATCCTCCAGGGAACGATTCCCATGACAGAGGAGAAGGAGACACGCTCACAGTTTGTTACTAGATCCATCACGTGGGTTCGGTCGTACAGTTGTAGTCTGGCAGGGATGAGGTGAGGTGGGACAGTAAGTGCAGCAGTTTATTTACAAATACATAATACAAACATGCCAGAAGTCCAGAACAAGGCTGAACTACAAAACGTGCAACAGTGAAATACTGTAACGTAACACAAGGAACAGAGAATATGCTTTAACATAAATGTCCTTTAACACAAAACAGGCGAAACAACACAGAAGTTCAGAAAAAGCAGCTGCCATCATTTATTTTGCAGTTACTTTTGTTTCTGCTGAATTTCTCTAGATCCAGGAAATTAATATGTGCATTTTTCATTACAGCACTTTGTTGTTGTTGAGTTTTTCCTAAAAAGGATCCTTCAGTCTGCTGTCTATTTGTGCTTCTGGTGTTTTCTCTACAGATCAAATAAAGACAGTGCCAGTGAAGGAGAGAGAAACAGTCACTTTATGTACTGGTGTAGTAAATCCAGATGATGTGATGCTATGGTGTTTTAATGACATTCTCATCGCTGAAATCAATGGACATCCTACTAAGATCTGTACAGATGTTAAGTGTAAAGATAGTGATGAGAGATTCAGAGACAGACTGAAGCTGGACAATCAGACTGGATCTCTGACCATCACAAACACCAGAACCACAGACACTGGACTTTATAAACTAGAGATAAACAGCAGCAGCTGCAGTATTATTAGGAACTTCCGCATTGCTGTCTTTGGTGAGTATGAGTTAGTCGTTCAATGGCTCAGCAGTTATTTCTACTGGTCTTTTCAGGCCAGTGTCTCAGATTTCTACTTGTTTCACCAATATTTTCACTGGCTATAATTTCAAGCAATATAATTTTTATGTTGGATGTTACTTAAAAATTGACTCCTAAAAAAAAAATTTGACTTGATTACTAAATGTACATGTATAACTCATTCTCTCAGTTTTTTGTCAAAACCTCATGTAGGTAACGTTAACCCTGCTGACATTTAAATCGGCGGAATTTGCAACAATACTTCACAGAAGAGAACATTTTATAGTAGTAGATGAGGTTCAAAAGCAGATGTATATGATCAGTTGATGTGAGATGCTGTTACAATGCAGAACTGTTCTAGAAAGTTAAAATCTTCAGATCAAAAGTTCTATAGTAAATATGCATTTTCTTACCATGTTCATTTTCCATTTTCAGCTAAAAGAAATTAGTTATTCAGTTGTGATTGTAATTTCTATTTAAGTCTTCATGTATGAAGTATGATGTTCTACTTCATCATCATTCACATTTACTC
>NW_015664888.1:424-581 GCF_001515625.1 Sinocyclocheilus rhinocerous | reverse complement strand
GCGCGTGAGGTGCCGGTGCGATCGAACAGCTGAAACATTAAAAAATAAATTTTTGGAGTAAGGTATAACCCGTAAAAGTGTTTATTTTTATTTTTGCACAATAAAAACAGAAGATTTTTGCTTTTGTAAAATAAAGCAAACAAACAGAATGCGCGTT
>NW_015664888.1:0-222 GCF_001515625.1 Sinocyclocheilus rhinocerous | reverse complement strand
TAAGTTTTTCTTAAAACATCCCCTTTTTTCCCCGGGGTTTAAAACCCGTGCCCTAGGCTAGTTAGGTCCATGCAGAAACTTGTGAACGATGCTCTTAGTTGTGGCATCACCGTTTAGTGACATCATTGAATGCTCCGTGAAAACACATTGTCAAGTGTCGGTCACAGCGCCTTTTAATAATTGCTGTTTTGAATCCAGTAATTATTTATTTACAAATTATAA
>NW_015664887.1:0-443 GCF_001515625.1 Sinocyclocheilus rhinocerous | reverse complement strand
ACTAAATCTGCTGTAAAGGGTGATCTGTTTAAGCCCACTAAAATGATTGAATGCAGACACATCAACATCAGTGTCTCTTTTTAGGTAAAAAAAAAAAAAACCCCGAAATATTAAAACAACACAGATTAAATAAAATAACTAATGCACGTTCATATTCCCCGCTGCCGTAACGTTAACAGTTTTATTAAAATGCTACGTGTTTAGCCCTATGTGACATCTGTTTTTATATTGTTTATCAACAGTATACATTTTTATATTGTTTGGATTAACTAGCGGAGTAGACAGATATGAATGTTTATTCATCATAACCATACTGAAAATAAGTAAATATTGTTAGCTGATGCTAACTGTCTAGCTAGCTTGCTGGTGCTAAGTTGAGGTAATTTTTAGATAAAAAGTCCAAAGATATTCAACCACCTAGATAGATTACATCTGGGGGGAAA
>NW_015664886.1:1766-2077 GCF_001515625.1 Sinocyclocheilus rhinocerous | reverse complement strand
CAACTGTGACTTGACTTGACTTATGACGAGCAACTGTGACTGGACTTGCCTCATGAAGATCTGCTGTGAGTTAACTTGACTTAGGGTGATCAACTGTGACTTGACTTGACTCAGGAAGATCAATTGTGACTTGACTTGACTTAGGAAGATCAATTGTTACTTGACTTGACTCAGGAAGATCAACTGTGATTTGACTTGCCTCATGACGATCAACTGTGACTTGACTTGACTCATGACGATCAGCTGTGACGAGACTTGACTCATGATGATCAGCTGTGACTAGACTTGACTCAGGAAGATCAATTGTGACT
>NW_015664886.1:1275-1702 GCF_001515625.1 Sinocyclocheilus rhinocerous | reverse complement strand
GGTTACAGCTGTGTGCAATCAGTGCTGTGTGCAATCAGTGCAATGGATGATGGGATATGTAGTCCGGGATGACATGCAACAGTTTGTGTAGTGCGAGAGTCAATGTAATGGAAGGGTGACCTCTGGTGGTGAGTGAATTGAAGTTCATAGACCGGATTTGTGACAGTTTGCACTAGAGCCCGACCGATATATCATTTATGCCGCTGATATGCTGCCGATATGAACATTTTTTTTACAGAACATATAACGCAGATAAAATGCTTGAAATGGTGTAATTACTTAGTTTGTCCAGCAGAGCGTGCTCCATTGTTTGCTACTGGCGACCTGGATGAAACGCTTTAAAGCTTAAGTCTATGGAAAACGTCAATAACCCCCGGGGTTCGGGAGTTACGGGTGGTTAAATTCACGGCCCGGCACTGACCGATCT
>NW_015664886.1:0-1188 GCF_001515625.1 Sinocyclocheilus rhinocerous | reverse complement strand
ATTTATATTGTATTTATTTACAGAGGTATATAATGTCACACTTCTCTAGTAAGTTTCGTCTGTGTGTGAAGACAGTAGCGCAAATCCGTGAATGAATGTTCCGAAGTGAAATAAACTTCAACAGAATAAAGTTGAATGGGATTGAATTTAAATAAAGTTGAATAAACTTCCACTTTACTGTTCAGTGCACTGATGTCAGACTCATTTTGAATAGTTTGTTAAATTGTTAAATGCCCTGCCTCCATTAAGTATCTTGGTCACGTCATTATAAGTGTTTGATCACCACATTTGAGTGATCATTGCAAAAAATGTGTTTATGTATATATATTCTGTTTATGTATATACTGTATTCTAAATATAGTACAATTCAAATGTTTGGACACACGAATGGGAAAGTGTCCAAACTTTTGACTGGTACTGTACTGGGCCTTTTTTTACTCCCTAATATCGGTATCGGCCCAAAAAAACTCATATCGGTCGGGCTCTAGTTTGCACTACATCTAACCCATCCGAAACAGTTTTAGAAGCAGACCCATATACAAAGGACCCATAATCAATAATGGACCTGATCATGGCCTGATAAATTAGCAATAACATCTCCCTATTGGCTGGACCTGATCATGGCCTGATAAATTAGTAATAACGTCTCCCTATTGGCCCCCCATTCACATCCAGCTAGACTTCTCATAACATTCAAAACTTTTTCACACCTCTCCACAATCTTACCTACATGTACAGCCCAAGTCATACGTTCTTCAAACCAAACACCCAAAAATGTAAAAGCCTTTACCTTCTCCAAAGGAGACCCATACAAATACAGCCCTATATTATGTAACTTTCTTTTAAAACCTAATATCATATATTTTGTCTTAGATTCTCTCTCTATTTTACCAAAGATATCATCAATCATTATATTAAATAACACTGGACTGATAACACTTCCCTGTGGGGTTCCATTCTCTATTTCCACAATCTTTGAACTAACACTACCAACCTTTAATTGAATTGTTCTTTTAATTAAAAAATCCTTTATCCAATTAAACATTCTTCCCCTAACTCCTAAATAAAACATTTTAACCATTAATCCCTCCTTCCACAAAGAATCATATGCTTTCTCAATATCCAGGAAAACACTACTACTATTTCCTTATTACTAAATGCCCTTTTAATATCCTGATCCAACACTGC
>NW_015664885.1:0-539 GCF_001515625.1 Sinocyclocheilus rhinocerous | reverse complement strand
TTGTTTCATCTTCATCATCCTGGTAGATGGCAGCAGATTTTTATCTTGAATGTCTCGGTACATTTTTCCATTTATCCTTCCTTCAGTTATATGAATTTTGCCAGTGCCTCACCATGATGTTTTGGGGTGATGTGCAGACATTTGACCTCCAAACATGGTGTGTATTATGGCATCCAAAGAGTTTAATTTTGGTCTCATCTGACCAGACTATATTCTCCCAGTATTTCACAGGCTTGTCTAAATGTGGTGCAGCAAACTTTAAATGAGCTTCAACATGCTTTTTCTTCAGCAATAGAGCCTTGCGTGGTGAGCGTGCATACAGGCCACAGCCAGCGGTTGAGTGCATTACTTATTGTTTTCTTTGAAACAATTGTACCTGCTAATTCCACGTCTTTCTGAAGCTCTCCACAAGTGGTCCTTGGCTCTTGGACAACTCTTCTGATAATTTTTTTCAGTGCTTTGCCAGAAATCCTGCGAGGAGCACCTGGTCGTGACCAGTTTATGGTGAAATGATGTTCTTTCCACTTCCGGATTATGGC
>NW_015664884.1:0-557 GCF_001515625.1 Sinocyclocheilus rhinocerous | reverse complement strand
CCTGACAAACCATTCTGTCCTTACAATGCAGTGTGTTTTCTGTTTCACATATGGTGCAACTACAATGACTATGATTTCAATACTATGTCCTGACAAACTATTCTGTCCTTACAATGCAGTGTGTTGTCTGTTTAACAGTGTGTAACTCTACCACAAGTCTCTATGTCAACGTTCTATTTTGCAGATATAAAGTAAGCACACTTAACCAAAATGACACAATACCTGTTCTGAACTTGCTTCTGGCAAGGGTCTTGACATCTCAGTAACGGCATCTGTGTTCATCTGTAAAAGAGACAATGAATGCACGTAAATACTAGGTATAGACCTGTTCTATAGGAATAAAATAACGAGGTATAGACCTGTTCTATAGGAAAGGTATCTTTAAATGACTTCTGTTGTGATCTGGCGCTATAGAGAAAATAAAATTAACTTGACCTTCAAGGGGGGCGGTGGGTGCCTTTGGGGGGGCGGGCTGCCCCCCTTATATAATGGCAGGGGAAACACTGTGTATATGTGTGTTTGTAAAATGGCACAGTTATATAAATATCTGAAAGTAC
>NW_015664883.1:427-525 GCF_001515625.1 Sinocyclocheilus rhinocerous | reverse complement strand
ATAATTTCCTTTAAGTTCACTGTTGGTTGTTTTATTTGTTAAAAAATAACAAAAGGGTTAATCTTTTTTTATGTTGTCATTTATCCGTAATGTTTTAA
>NW_015664883.1:0-323 GCF_001515625.1 Sinocyclocheilus rhinocerous | reverse complement strand
TTTTTTATCATAATATTTATATTTAAGTGTATTGTATTTATAAAAGTTTATTTTGTCATTAATTCTTTTGTATTTTTATTATTTTGTATTGTCTTAAGTTGTCCAAGTTGAAAATGTTTATTTTTCTTAATAAAAGCTGTATATTTAATTTGTTTGGATGGATTGCCATTTTGTTGTCTATTAGATGTATATATGTAGGCATTCATTAGCTGTCTATTTGATGACTAGTCTATTCTTGGACTATGGTTAGACGTCTATTAAATTTTCACTGACAGCCTAAATTCAGCCTTGTTTTAGCCTAGACCCATATTCACTGTCTATTA
>NW_015664882.1:0-486 GCF_001515625.1 Sinocyclocheilus rhinocerous | reverse complement strand
GCGTTGCTATTAAGTGACTATATTGTTTTGCAATAGGTAGCACTTTAAAGTTAATGTTGAATCAAGACTAGTTAGCACATAAATAATTGAAATGGTTTAATATTTTGTTATGGTTACACTTGAATTGGTTACAAAATAGATGAAGGATGGTAAAGAAAGAGAGAGCAAAGAACAGAGACAGAGCAACAGTTGCAATCTTCTTTTATCCCTTCCTTGACCATGTGACTAAAAACCAAATGTGAGACATTCAAACTGACCAATCAGCAGATTACAGCTTCACCCACTGTGCAAAAGCTGTGACAATTAGAAGACCCCCGATGTATACACATGTTGGCCTACAGGCCTTGATCGATATCAGCACTTCTGTGCCTTCAGGAATTCCAAATGGCCCTTTTGTTACTCGACAGGAAAGCAGAAGTCTTTGATAATTTTTGACCCTACATATTTTTTTCTATTGACTATTATCAAAATTACTACTTCTAGAAA
>NW_015664881.1:0-516 GCF_001515625.1 Sinocyclocheilus rhinocerous | reverse complement strand
GTTTTTCTATTAACTCATTCATATCCTTATAAAAGTTAAATTTCTTTCCTCATTAGGTGCATGTATGTTACACACTTTCATTTCTTTTCCGTTACACAAGAATTTAACAATTATTATTCTTCCATTTGTGTCTTTGTAGTCTACATCTTTTCAAATACCATTTGTGTCTTTGTAGTCTACATCAACTTTTTCAAATACCCCTTTTTTTATTAAAATAGCTACCCCTCTTTTCCTTCCTATATCACAATTACTATATATTTCTCCATTCCACAATTTTCTAATTTCATCACTTATTTTATCTTCCCACCTCGTTTCTTGTAGACATAACACATCAGTCTTTTTGGTCAGACACATTAATTTTTCAAACTTTTGACTTTTGGATAATCCTCTAGCATTCAGCGAAACAATACATATAGAGCTCATTAAGGAAAATATTGGATAAACCAATAACCTCCACTCAATCAGTTTCAATGTCTTTTAAGAAAGCATATCTTGCTTCACCCATTTCTGCTTTCC
>NW_015664880.1:0-1213 GCF_001515625.1 Sinocyclocheilus rhinocerous | reverse complement strand
ATATTCTGCAGTTCTTCCCTGTTGTACCGAATATCTATACTCAAATTTTTTGTTTCGTCTATACTACTAGTAAAATAAATGTTGTAAATTCAAATCAGAGCGTCTTCCGTGTCTGGAATGGATGTATTCTTGAGTCTATAAGGTAACAATAATATAATAAGATAACTAAAATACAATTTTCATTGACTAAAACTAGACTAAATGTCATCAGTTTTCGTCGACTAAAATAAGACTAAAATGCTCAGACTTTTCGTCGACTAAAACTTGACTAGACTAAAAAGAGTATGAACGTGACTAAAACTAATAAAAACTAAAATGACAGTTTCACACAAAGACTAGACTAGAACTAAAATTAAAACAGGCCGCCAAAAACAACACTAGTTGAGACAAATGGAAAACTTAGGGGCCATCCATTCTGTTGGTTCGGTAATACTCTCAATGATACCGATGGTACCAGTGGGAAACCATCAGGAAAAATAAGAGTCTGTGTCGACTTTAAAAGGTTAAACGAAAGCGTACAGAGAAAAATTCATTCTTCACAGGTTAGCCGGAAGCACTGTGTTTTCCAACCTGGATGCGGCGAGTGGGTTCTGGCAGATTCCTTTGGATGAGAAGAGTGCCCATCTCACAACGTTCATTGCGCCTCTAGGGAGATTGTGCTTCAAGAGGCTACCCTTTGGCATTACGTCGGCACCAGAGATTTTTCAAAGGAAAATGTATGAGCTGTTGAGCGACCATGAAGGCACCGTTGTATACATGGATGACATCCTGGTGTCTACGATGGAGGAACATGATAAAAGACTCCGTATGGTCCTGGACACTAGGGCTGAATGATTAATTGCATTTGCGATAATATCACGATATGAAATAACGCGATTTTTAAATCGCAGAGGCTGCAATTACACGGTCACGTGACATGCGAGAGTAAAGAGGTGTGTTCGACTTGATTAAGATCGATCGGTGCGTGTATGACATCAAAGTACAGCGAGAGAAAGCATAAGGAGACATCCGCGCTCTCTAAGCAGCGCTGCTTCAAGTCGAGCGCGGGCCATCAGCAGAAAAAGAAAATAAATAAAATGGTAAACAGCCAAAGGACGTAACTTAGAATGGGAGATGGATTGGTTTGTGAAAGAGAAGAGAAAAGCCATAGATTAAGTCGCACAGACCAAGGCAGGTGCTGGTCATTCAAAAGCTAAATGCAGAAAATATGAGG
>NW_015664879.1:0-848 GCF_001515625.1 Sinocyclocheilus rhinocerous | reverse complement strand
CGCTTCAGTAATTATAACGAGAGTTTTTGTGAAAATGCAGAACTCGCTGTATTTCTTTGTTATTAATTCCCAGTTTAAATAACTGTTTTGTTTCTCATTCTGCTGAAATAACAATATTGTGAAGTCTTGATTGTCTAATCTGTAAAATAGAATTCATAAACAGTTCATGCTTTTCCCCTTGAAACAACACAGATACAATTCAGTCATTCATATGCTATAAAATGGATGGAAATGTTTTTAATGATAAAAAGAGTTTGTTTTATTAAAAGCAAAACTTAATAATATCTCATATCAAAGCAAGTTGTTTTGTGTTTTTCTAGTACACGTGTGTTTCGTAAGGTTTCAAGATTGGCCAATGACGGAGTTGACATTCAACATGAAATCATCATATTTTTGTGGTTTAGGGATACCATATGTAACTGTTTTAAAAGTTACCGTGTTACTATAGCAGATGCACAGCAGACATAACTGTTCTGAGACGAGAGAAAATAGATAATTTGTGTTCCAATGATATATCAAAATACTTAAATGTGAATCTTGAATAAAAGCTTTATTAACAATAACATACTCAATTTTATGTTGTGTTTGTTTAATACAGTAAATTAATTAAGACACAAATACTGTTTGTTGTGTTTGTTTAATACAGTAAATTAATTAAGACACAAATGTAGTTTCATTTGTCTGAGCACAAGGTTTTATTTTTTCAATATTGCACCCTGTTAAAAACACCTTGATCGCTGTTAAAGATAAAGTTAAAAAAGGTAAAAAGCATTTTTTGATAAAAGAGAAAAGTTGGGAGTTTAAATCAAAGCATAGCTCAGAAGCACATTAATACATGTAAGATTCAT
>NW_015664878.1:431-576 GCF_001515625.1 Sinocyclocheilus rhinocerous | reverse complement strand
GAAAAGAAATATGACTTTGTAAAAGGAAATTATTAAATTAGTTTTTTAATTGTTATTTATTTCACATGGGTTTGAATCAGATTTGGTCAGATGGTCATTTTACACCCAGATGGTGCATCTTACCCACTGACTCGACTCGGGTCAA
>NW_015664878.1:0-182 GCF_001515625.1 Sinocyclocheilus rhinocerous | reverse complement strand
CCTATAAGTATTAGACATTTAATTTAATATTTTACAGCATAAATCTACATTATATACTAATAAACAACTCATTTAGAACATTTATATTATTTTTAACCCTTTATAGGCCTACTATTAATATGGTTTTAATAAAATATTATGTGTTATAGATTACTAGTATCAAGACAAGTGATTATAATGGG
>NW_015664877.1:0-1220 GCF_001515625.1 Sinocyclocheilus rhinocerous | reverse complement strand
CGGCGGCGCTTCCGCAATGAGGAGCGAGCGTGTGGGCATGGATGCCAGATTGCTTATAATAAGCAAAACACGGGGCAGAAAATGTATCATTGTAACAGCGAAGCTCTAATTCGGGGATTTGATCTTTTGATATCTGGCAACCGCACTCATGAAAGCTTGCGTAGTAGAGGCGTGTAGAGCAGTCTGCAAAAAACATTTGTCTCCTTTTTTCTGACAAAAATAAAAAGAGGTTTTTGGTCACGTTTTTATTTTTTTGAATACATTTTAGTCTCGTCTTATTGCGTCAACGAAATTGCATGTTGATATAGTCATAGTTATAATTTATTGACCTTATTATCATCTCGTCTTCATCTCGTCTTAGTCATGGGAAAAAAGCTTGTCAACGAACATTTTTCGTCATAGTTTTCGTTAACGAAATTAACACTAATTCAAATTCTATAAGTGTATTTACTAATGGTCACATAGCAACTGGAGCTGTAACAGCAATAATCAGCTATCAATACCTGTGTTGCAGCATTCACACAAATGCATGCAAACATGCATATATACAGGTTGTTAGAAATGCAGACACAGATGAAATTTGGCTCCAATCATGTGGAAGCAGAAGAGGGTCTCTTAACTGCCAGTGGGGAAGATTGCACTTCAAAGGCTCCCACACACTCTCAAGCAGGCAGGATGAACTTCTATCCTTAGTTATAACCCTGAAAAGCTACTCGTTTCTGTGAAAACCACAAGGGTTGATGTAATTTTCTCTCAACGTTGGATCAATATAAATATATTGTTATATGTTTTCAAAACTATGATTCTGTAAATACTGAGATGGAATTACATTTGTTGTAGTATCTTTGCAGTTAAGAGTCTTCAAGTCAGAGTTAAATGAAAAAACAAAAATGAAAATTCTGTAATTCCAAACCAATATGACTGACTTTGTCATCTGTGGATATTTTTAAGAATGTAGGCAACCAAACTGTTTTGGGGAACACTGACGTCCCAAAAAAAAAAAAAGACATGCTGAAACATGTCTCATATCTTCTTTTAGGTGAAGTCAGTCTGGAAATTGTGCTGGAACATGAGGGTGATTAAATGATAACAGAATTGTTTGAGTTCACTTCTTTAACTATTTCCTCTCAGTTAGCAGATACTCTTGTTTGTGGTTTGATTGTAATTGCAAAAGCGAGAGATCTAACGAACGTATGTCGCGATAACATCTTGCTGAAACA
>NW_015664876.1:0-998 GCF_001515625.1 Sinocyclocheilus rhinocerous | reverse complement strand
AGCAGGTCAGCTGTGGAGCGTAAGTTACTGTGGTGATGAACACCGTTAAAAGACAAACCACTCTCATGGAACCTAAAACCCAGGATTGGCGCAAACTAAACTAAAACGTACCTGTCTAACCAGCTAAACCAGCTTCATGCTACAGGCCCCAGGTGTGAGCGTATCACATCTGACACATATAACACTGATAACAGCAGTCTTTGAGAGAGAATGCTGGCCTCTACTGGACACTTGTGGACATAACTGATTCTCATCTACTGTAAATATGTAACACAAAACTGAAATATAGAGAGCACTCGAAATGATTTGATTATTTATAATGTGTGCTTTAATGCTTCTGTGTCACTCTGCCTTTATCAAACCTTCCACAGCTGCAGTTTCAGTGTGAAGCATCAAATCCACTGAGGAGCCAGAGAATATCAGGACAGCTGTGAAGAATGATGAGAAATACTCCTCAAAGTTGTTGTGTGATTTATTGCACTTCAAATTAATCAAAATAATATTTTCAGAGGTAATTAACAAAATATTTAAGTTGAATATCTTTACTTATATACATTGTGTAATGTGGAAATGGAAAATGTTTAAATTAGACTCATCCGATCATAATGAATCCGTGTATCATTCGATCATTCGTTTTTTGATTTAATATTGAAAGTAGAAAAATAAGAAAACGGCTCCTTTTTCGTTTTTTTGTTTTTTTCCAAAAAACGAAAAACGAAACATCCAGAAACTGTCTGTTCACTCTGGACACATGAGGTCAGGTATTGTCCTGCTCCAGGAGGAACCCAGAGCCCACTGCAGCAGCGTAAGATCTGACAGCGGCTCTGAGGATTTCATCCCGGTATCTAACAGCAGTAAAGGTACTGTTGGCAAGCACATGGAGGTCTGTGCGTATTTCTGCCCAGATTATTACTGACTTACCGCCAAACTGATCATGCTGCATGATGTTGCAAGCAGCATAACATTCTCCACGGCATCTCCAGACTCTTTCACGTCTG
>NW_015664875.1:672-1016 GCF_001515625.1 Sinocyclocheilus rhinocerous | reverse complement strand
TATATACACAGTATATATATACATCGAATAAATAGGCCTATACACGAGCAACATATTTTTACGTAAATAATAAATTAAGAAAATGAAAGAAAAACTTTGCAACAAGTAGCTTAGTACGCAGAGTTTCGGTTCATTTTTGTGCTGCGCGAAAGGAAACAGTCTGTCTAATAATCCGATAGAACTGTTAAACAACGGAATTAAAATGTATACAAAAAGTATTATAACGATTGCTTTTATATTATTAGTAATAGAAAGGCAAACATTATAATACTTTCTCGTTTGCCATCAGCATTCAGCAAATACGCATTTACATCATTTAAACAAATCTTTGAATGGCTAATGAA
>NW_015664875.1:257-598 GCF_001515625.1 Sinocyclocheilus rhinocerous | reverse complement strand
CTTAGTCGAATCCAGTTGTGAGATCTTGTGAAGTGTGCATGTGACCTGCATGATCGCGTGTTCTCTGCGTGACTTTCAGTCCGTGCGAATTGAATGCTTTTTAACATTATTATGCTGCGTGTTATGCATTTGCCCACTGTCATATTCATGTCATTTTCACTGTGTGCTGTATGTAAAATGAGTGCTACCTTGGCTTTATTTGAAAAAACATGATTCCCAATGCACACAAACTTCCCAGAATACTGAGTGCTCTGTTGGTTACAGTTTACTTCCTTTTTAATTATATTTTTATTAAATATTTATTTATTTATTTGTGGAAAATACTTTGTCATCTAAAGTAT
>NW_015664875.1:0-135 GCF_001515625.1 Sinocyclocheilus rhinocerous | reverse complement strand
TCGGCTTTATATCAGCCATCGGCCACCCTGCTTTCCAAGATATCGGCATCGGCTGCCAAAAAAACAATATCGGTCGACCACTAGCATTGTCTACACAGAGCCGTAGTTCACTGACAAGCTACGCAAACAGCTTTC
>NW_015664874.1:0-519 GCF_001515625.1 Sinocyclocheilus rhinocerous | reverse complement strand
GTCTTCAAATGTATGCTGATGACACGGTTGTCTACGTATCTGGTAAGAACTGTGTGGAAATTGAAGAAAAGTTAACAAGAAATTGAGAGAAAGTGTCAGCTTGGCTTGATGCCTCTTTTTTAACTTTAAATACTAAAAAGACAAAGTCCATATGCTTCTCAATAAGAAAATTACCGATAACAGAATCATTAAACATTAGAATTAAAGAAGAAATTATAGAACATGTATCAGAAATCATTAAACATTAGAATTAAAGATGAGATTATAGAACAAGTATCAGAAGAAAAATATCTTGGTATGATTTTAGATTCTCAGTTAAATTTTAAAAGTCATGTTAAAAAGTTGCGTAAAACGATTAAAGCAAATCTTACCAGCTTTAGAATAATAAGAAATTGTTTAACATATGATCATGCTTTTTTGTTTTTAAATTCGATGATATCACACATGGTATATGGATTAGCTATTTGGTCTCAAACAAATCAATCCATAATTAATCAGGTTAAATGTCTTTACAATAGA
>NW_015664873.1:0-682 GCF_001515625.1 Sinocyclocheilus rhinocerous | reverse complement strand
ACACAGGCAATGCAAGTACCTCCAGATTCTAGCTGAACTGGTGCATTTAATATAAATTTTAACCTCATTGAGGAACTCAATGCGAGGGTTAATTAAGTGATTGATGGTTGTTTAGGTCTATGCAATTGCACATATTGCTGTAAACTTGGGATTTCACATTTTCATTCTCTTAAACTAATTATTTCCTCACTTTCTCTCTTTCTGCAACTTGTGTGAATGTATGAGTGTGTATGTTTATGTTAGATTAGTTTATATGTCTTAGATTTATCCAATAAAGCCTTATTTATATTGAAAAGAGAAGTATCTTGTGTTTTGTGCTTACAAGTTAATGTCTTAAACTGCCGATCTTGTTACTGTGCTAATAAATAGTGTTCTCACTATATTTTGGATATTAATATCCATGCAGAGTTGATGTTGTATGGCTCGTTTAATGAATCGCTGGCCGACTTAGTGATCAGCCGTAAAACAGTGATTCTGTCCAAATTCTCTATAAAATCATAAATGATTCCCTTTGAGCTAAATTGACCTGTTTCCCTTACAGTAAATTAATTTAATCTTACCCTGCGGTACATGAACAGTGTTGATCCGGAATGTTGTCATTGCAATCGTAAGAACAGTAACATGAGACTTCTCCTGGTTGCATTGTGATCTGTATTTTTACATATTTATTTTGAAATATTTT
>NW_015664872.1:0-525 GCF_001515625.1 Sinocyclocheilus rhinocerous | reverse complement strand
TTAAAATCAAAAGTTGTGTTTGTTAACATTAGTTTATGCACTGTGTACTAACAATGAACAACTGTATTTGTATATTGAACTAATGTAAACAAAGATTAATAAATACTATAATAAATGTTCATTGTTTGTTCATGTTAGTTAACACATTAAATGACACCTTATTGTAAAATGTTACCAATACTTTTTATTTGTGAACTGATGTTCAGCTGTTCTTTTTAATAGTTAACTTATTTCGGGTCATCATCATAAAAGCTCTTTAAACACTGCCACAGACACAAAGATATATCTTTCATTTCATCACGCTGAATGCTCACTAAAAACTGACGCAGTCATCACGTTTTCAGACCATTTCAAGTTTTATTTTGACGTGATACAAAGTAGTGGTATCTAAGCGGGAGAGTTGTTTACTTACTTTATAATTAGTCAATAACGCCATAATTTTCTTGATTCAGGCCGAGAGCTCGCACAAAACAAGAGGCAGGATTTATCGCACGAACCAATCACATTCAATCATAACCGATCATA
>NW_015664871.1:0-550 GCF_001515625.1 Sinocyclocheilus rhinocerous | reverse complement strand
ACCCGGGCCCGTGCAGAACCGAGAAATGTCAAAAATGTACTACCCTGAACCGACGCGGACCGTCAATTATTTGAAAGATGGACCCGAACATGGCCGGGAAGACACAGACCCGACTGGACCCGATCGGCACATATTCCACAGCAAATTGCTATTAACAAGTCGATAAACAAGTTGCGAAAATTAAACTTTTTGTCTTACCTAATGTAAGAAGCCTTCTCCCTTGTACCTGACTGTGATGCACACAATCCTCCTTGCCAAGAAAGTTCCATCCGTGTTATTCCTCTCTTGCCAATTGAAATGCGTAATCCACTCATTATTCCAGTTTCAAAAGTCCACTTGCTGTCACGGTGACGGATGACAAATGCGACTTTGCAGTTTTGCATTTTTTGTATCTCGAGTCAACTTGCATAATAATTTAGACTGTTTGCCCATTTGGATTATAATAACGATTGCTTGTCCAGTGCCATGGCCGCTGACGTTAGCTTTACTTATTTGCTTATTAGCACTATCATCTCTGTGCTCTCTGAGCAGAGTCTGAGCAAAAATTTTA
>NW_015664870.1:0-1089 GCF_001515625.1 Sinocyclocheilus rhinocerous | reverse complement strand
TTCTGTAACCTACTTGTTCTACAGATCTGTGTACTAGTGTTAAATTCTACTGTTTTTGACAGCGTTGATAACGTTTCTGACTGAAAATATCATTATATTTTTTGCGTTTCCCTTACCGAATGTCATTTCCTCTCAGCAATAACATGTCCATGGGCTTTTTTGATTACTTTCAGTAATTGGTTCCAGGTATTGCTAGTAAAAAAACAACAACAAAAAAACAAAAACAAATTGTCAAATATTTTGCAAATAAGATAAGATAAATATGTCGCTGACTGACCCTAAACTGAAATTCCCCACTTTGTTAACTTTCTAAAGTGCCAAATTAAGCGGAAAAGACAAATCCCCAAAAAACGTATAATAGTTGGATCTGGCAACACGGAGGCTACGCTCGCGCCCTCACTAGAGTTGCCAAGTCTGCGTATTATACGCGACTTTGGGCTTCTTTTTTTTGTAAAGTTGAGTGAAAAAATCCCGGGTCGCGGGTTGCAGTTTTTTGGGTTTATTTTAAAAAATATGGTTGTTAGGGAAGGAAATCTGATAAGCAACTTCGTTTCTTTATTTATGTTCGCCGTATTCTCCAATGCATTGGTTGACACTCTGTCTGCTCACAGTTAATAGCCAACCAGTGCAATAATATAAATGCTGCAGCTTAATTTGCCAAATGTTCCGCCCCCTCCTCCCCCTCATTGGAGAAAAATCACGTTCAAAAAGAAGGCGCGTGACGCTGTAATCCAAGCGATGATAGCAGTAGACGTAGAGGAGTGGGATGACTTTTTTTCCTTTATAGGTATCCTAATTTTTTTTATTTTTACAATGATTTTGTAATGTATTAATTACCACGGGCTGCAATAAAAAAAACAAGTAGTCCTATACTAATACTAAAACGATATAGCCTATACATTTGGTTCGAATAGCCTATATTTTAGTAGGCTATAGGCCTAAATATGTGGTTATGTTACAGTTCCCCTTTGAAGCTCTTGTGTTTTTCTCCTTTTCCATCTCTCCAATCTTATTCTGCTCACAGGTGATTGGAGATGAGTTTTGTGTTCTCACTTTGTTGCAGTTTGCTGATTTTTGTAAAATAACATA
>NW_015664869.1:377-1181 GCF_001515625.1 Sinocyclocheilus rhinocerous | reverse complement strand
ATATATATATATATATGGGTGTTTCTGAAACTACGGGCACTTTTGACTCTCCAAAATTAAAAAAAGAAAATCAACCCCTGTGAATTTAAATTTTAATCATCAGAGTCTGTAATACATATAAAATAAACATGTTCCAAAAATCTTAATCTTAAGAACTCTTCTTCTTACAAAATGTCCTGAATATAATGTTCACTTTTTCAGAAAAGCATGAAACTTGGTACACTTGTATAGTTTGCGGCCCTAAACATTTTCAGAAATGGAGCCGTCGCAAAAACACCTCGTGGTTGCCATGGCGACCATTTTACTTTCCGCCATAACCACATTATGTATTTTGTGTCATATCTCCTGAACCAAACATGATAACTCAGAAAAGGTGATGTCTACCCCTATGTTTTGATGGTCAAGGATTACAATGATACCATATACAAAAACATAAACTGTTCAGGTGAAGAGTTAATGGTGAAATCAGCAATGTGAGAAGGAAATCACAGTATCTGAGCATCATAGTATCACAGCGTTAATAGTACATATTATGGCTATTAATTTTTTTTTTCTTTGATAATTCATATTTTATTCAATAATACATTAAAAGATTGTTTTCAAGAATACTATCATATATTTCAGAGATATTTAAAAAAAAAAAAAATCTCAGGTAAGTGTATGTTTCCTTACCTCTCAGGCAGAGTCAGGTACGCGGTAGTGTGTTTCCAATACATTATTGTTCTCTCTCAACAATGCTCTAACATCACACACAGACAGCAACGCAATCAGGTGAACAGTTAATGGTTAATTCAGTGACTTTAT
>NW_015664869.1:0-303 GCF_001515625.1 Sinocyclocheilus rhinocerous | reverse complement strand
GATGAAATTTCAAACATATTTCATGTAAACTTCATTTACAGTCACTCTCTGGGGCCAGAGATGTCTATTATGTTAGTGTCCACAAGGGGGAAGCCAGAGTCCTGCATGCGGGCATACACGCAGGTGAATCGCGGCCGGATGCGGGTCCAGTAACCAAGACTATTTCGACTCGGTCCAATACACTTCAAACCTCTACAAATTATTCAGAATGCAGCGGCACGACTACTCTTCCATGAGCCCAAAAGAGCCCACTTCACTCCTCTCTTTATCTCCCTGCACTGGCTACCGGTTGCAGCTCGCATC
>NW_015664868.1:433-525 GCF_001515625.1 Sinocyclocheilus rhinocerous | reverse complement strand
GGATTACATAAGACATGATAAATTTCATTAAGTTGTACTGTATCGATTTATGATGCTTATGATGCTTACTCACGTTTATTTCATGTTATAAC
>NW_015664868.1:0-241 GCF_001515625.1 Sinocyclocheilus rhinocerous | reverse complement strand
AATATAGTTTATAAGTAGATCACCAAAAACGTACCTAATCTTGCGGCCACATTTCAAACACGATCTGACTCTGAAGTTCAGTTCGTTGTCTTCTTCTGGTGATGTTTTGTTTAAACCAACCTTCCGCCACCTACTGGTCTAGAGTTATTAGGGCACATAGTAAGATTGGGGAAATTTATATATATATATATATATATATGTCGTCTCCAATCACCTGTACACGTTCACATTGCGCATACGC
>NW_015664867.1:687-826 GCF_001515625.1 Sinocyclocheilus rhinocerous | reverse complement strand
TGATTTAAAGTGTAAACTATCAAATTTGAATTCAGTTTTAATCAGATGGACCTCGAATTTTCAGAGTCGAGTCCTTTCAAATCCTGAATGAATTAATAATAATTAATTCCCTAAAATTAAGTAATGAGACATTACACTC
>NW_015664867.1:0-621 GCF_001515625.1 Sinocyclocheilus rhinocerous | reverse complement strand
AGTCCTCTGCCATTTAATTCACTAAAAAACTAGTGAACTCGAAACGCGGTGCTCACAGAGCGTCCGAACGCTATTATTACTTTTGGGAGAACTGTGAAATCTTGATCAAGTGGAATCGTGGTTAAATCCACGCGTGTTTTTGTCTGTATAAATATGTTCTGATATCCGCCGAAGATATCATTGACAGTTATTGTATTAATTGCAGTGAATCTGTAGATGAATTCACCTCACTTGGAACGAGTTGAGTGTTACACAGCGCTAGAAAGATAAGAATCTAAAGAGTGCTTTTTGGTTGTTCAGTGTGAAGTGCGCCGCCATTTTACATAGAGGGCGTAAACTGTGTACAACCATCGACTGGGACGCCAGTTATTGCAGGAAAGGTTGCCATAGTAACAGCGTAACCCGGGAGTTCGAAGAAACCCTTTCCGGAGGTAACTTTCAGTCCGCCAGCGCCATTTTGTTAGCTGTTCATAAACAAATAGCCAAGCTAAGCTATTAGCATTGAAGGCTAGTGGTTAGCACGTAGCATTTTGTGGTCTCAAAATGTGTTGCAGTGTTTGAAGTGTTAAAGTGATCTGATTCAGTTACATCTGAACGTTGTCTTTCGCTATTTCATACTGA
>NW_015664866.1:0-1576 GCF_001515625.1 Sinocyclocheilus rhinocerous | reverse complement strand
TAGATCTTACATATGCTCCTTTAGCTTTTTGAGTATATAAATCATAAATTTCGGATTGCAAGGATAAAATTTGTAATTTAGTTTCATTGTCCATTTCACTTTTATTACATAAATAGTTTAATTCTCTTGTTAATTCCAACTCCAATTGTGTTCTGATTTGGCGGATTTTTGTTGATCCCGCCTCGCTGCGATGACGTCATCACTAGCGCGCGGTCACTCCGTCAGCGTCGAGTGAATCTTGTGTTTTAAATATTCCCATTTACTTATGAATGACATAAGGTCCTTACACAATGCCACATTTTTAATTATTGACTTAATTTGCAAGCAAACGTTCTTGTGTTTTAATAAATCAGCATTGAATTTCCAGTAACCCTTGTTACGTGATTCTCTTTTGCCCGAGTAGAAGGATATAAAGATGCAACAGTGATCAGTTAAAGGTGCTGCAGATATTGAGATATCTTCAATAAAATCAATTAGGCTAGATGAGGTTAACCAATAATCAATTCTTGATTTAGAAGTACCATCATGTTTGAACCAGGAAAATTGTTTAAGATTTGGATTCCCAGCCCTCCATGCATCTACTACATTATTATTCAAACAAAAGTTAAGAAGGTTAAGATTGTGGCGAGAGGCATCAAATTTGGGTGGAAAGCGATCTATCGCTTCTTCCATAGCCATGTTGAAATCTCCTCCTATGATAATATTATCAGTTGGATATACAAGTTTCAGTTCAAACAGAGAATCAGAAATTTCAGAGAGTAATTTGTTGTTTAAGGGAGCATTATTGTAACCATACACATTGAACAAAATAAACAAAAACATCATTAATGTTTAGAACAACTGAAGCCCAGTGTCCGTTTGAGTCTGTCTTTACCTTTATAACTTTGCCAGGTGGGTTGTTAAACAGTATTGCCTCTCCTGCAGAATGTTTAGAAGCATGACTGAAAATTATTTTGTCTCCCCATTGACTCGTCCAGAACTTCACATCATCAGGGTTGGAGTGTGTTTCTTGCAAAAATATACAATGTGAGTTTTTACCTTTGCAAAAAAGAAAGAAAGCTTTTCTTTTGATAGAGTTACGGAGACCATTTAAAGAAATACAGGAAAAAGATGATTTCACTGAAAACATTTAACAAATAAGAGCAACAACAATAAAATTAATAAAAGTAAATGTGAAATAAAATAAGATAAACAGTCAAATATGTTAAATGTAACTGTGCTCTATAGAACACAAAATAACCTTTCTCTATCCTTGACAATCCGGGCGCCCTCTATGTAGCCATAGGGACCAGGGTAGTATGCTTTCTTCCCTGCAGCTCTAGCTTCACTGATCCTCGGCCATAGTGCAGTGCGGGCTTCTCTGTCTCCCTTAGATAAATCTTCAGTGAACTTTATTCCCCTGAGTTTGCAGACATCCTAGGCTTTAGTGGAGCGCCAGAACTCGTCTCTGTGTTTCTGCATGCAGAACTGAATGATCACCTGCCTGGATTTATCCTTCGTTTTGGGACCAACGCGGTGGACTGTATCCACGATGTCTTCAAGCTTCTGCTGCAGGTGAGGAGCAATTTTCCAATTC
>NW_015664865.1:1031-1298 GCF_001515625.1 Sinocyclocheilus rhinocerous | reverse complement strand
AGCGCTATATAAATAAAGGTGACTTGACTTGACTTGACTTGAAGAGGATGCAGTCCGCGCTCATTGCAATCCCTTTGTTGTTGCGACTGTCCGGTCCCAGGAACTGGGTTACACAAAAACTACCCAAACACACAAAAAAAATGTTTGGGTTGAAATAAAATAATGATTTTATTAAAACCTTTTTTTTTTTTTAGAGTACATGCACACTATAAAAGCAACTGATGCAAGCTGTTAATCAGTTAAGTTGGTCCACTAATGTTGCTCAAA
>NW_015664865.1:0-584 GCF_001515625.1 Sinocyclocheilus rhinocerous | reverse complement strand
GACTGCTCTAATATAAAGTACAACTCACCTGTCATTATCAGGTAAAATCTACTTAATATTTAACTTAACACTCATGAAGAAATTAAGTAAATTCGTTTTATTTTTTCCCAATTATTTTTTGTTTTAATTTTTCCAAATTCTGTTTTAATGGTTAAAATAAATTTTAGAAATCAAATAGCATGTCCAATTAACTGAAATCCTGAAACTTATTCAGTTTAACAATTTATTAGTAATTTTTTTAGGAAATAAGTTTTTTTCTCAAATTCAATTTTATTACTGTTACAAGTAAATTTTCTCAAATTCCATTTTTATTCCTGTTACAATTAAAACATGGAAGAACAATTGTGTAATTATTCCTTAAACATAATTTTTAAATTATTATTATTATTATTGTTATTTTTATTATTATATTACTTTGAAAACGACATATTCTTGTCACGTGTATGTTCCCATTTAGTTCCTGTTTTCCTTATTTGGTCCTTCCTGTTCCTGTCCTCGTTGAATGAATTTGGTTCCAGCTGTGTTTGTTTAATTCGTTTATTTGCTCCCAGGTGTGTCCCATTGGTGTCTGTGTATTTATAGTG
>NW_015664864.1:0-621 GCF_001515625.1 Sinocyclocheilus rhinocerous | reverse complement strand
TTGAACGTTTTACAAAGGATGACACAGAATATCCTAATTATGATAGTACTTTACTTTCTAGCCTTAACTCAGCAGCATTCCGCTTGGTTCCATATGGCCTGTTTGACATCATGACCCTCTTAGGAAACCAAATTGTGGTTGCAGCATTAAATAGGGGCAGCATTTATTTGTGCGTGTGAGGGTGCGTACACATTGTCACTCATCCGGGCTGCCTTCTGCTGACACTGGAAATTGTGCTTATGGGGGCTTTGTCTTGTAGGTCAAATTATCCTCTAATACATCCAGCACAGGCTGAACTCTATCTCCAGTGGATGGGATCAGGCTGGGCCTCGCATCCTTCGCATTAAGCCATCTCACTTATATAAGGCAAGCTCATATGAACTCAGTCACCAGCGCCCCTGCTTCCAATATCCCTATAACATAGCATGCATATTGATTGCAGATTGTGCATTTGAGAGACTCATTTTCCCCCCATATCCACGAGAAGCTGGGGAATCATGTTACTCTGCAGCTGATTAGAAAGCTCATGCATAGGAAATTATGCGTCCAGCGCCTCTCCTTCTCCTCCATCTGCCTGCAGTGCAGGTGAAAACAATTTACACATCGGCGGCCTAATGGATA
>NW_015664863.1:0-898 GCF_001515625.1 Sinocyclocheilus rhinocerous | reverse complement strand
GGACTTCGTGAAGGCCGCTATCCCGGTCTTTCAGCAGGTCAGCTTAATATGAAACTGAGACGGGCTAGGACCCCTGGGTTGTTTGGGCTCAGACCTGGACTTCTATCCCGGTCTTTCAGCCGGTCAGCCTGATATGCTTGGAGCATCACCATCGTGTGCAATGAAGCGACAGCCCGACCTGCTGCTGCTGCGTATGCCCTGGCATCCGAGCGAGATGTCAAGGAGGGGAGTCTTAGAGGACGTCTCACCCATAGAGAGATAGCTGTCCAGCGTCTCTCTATAGGGGCATCTTCTCATGACCGCTTTTGCGCATCGCCTCGATGTTGGCATAACTTGTATGCTGGAATCGATGGATGCGTGAGGAGAAACGGCCTCTTCCATTCCTTCTCAATCTTTATATGGAAAAGAGGAAGAAAGGAAGGCTCACCTGAGCTGGAGGGTTTATGGCCAGAAAAATAACGTTCATCGAGATATTTCGCGACGTCACTTTCTTCACCCGCTTTACGGCAAGTAAAGCCTCGCCGTGGCGCGATCCATAATTTCCAAAAGCTCATCATACGCAGGGCAGGAGGATTGGGAAGGCTCAGCCTCAGCTTCTTTGCCCTCCTCAGCTATTTCCTGCTTTTGCTGGGCTGATCCCAGCAGAGCAATGGCCCCTGAATCAGACAATGTTAATGAAATAACATCATCCTCCAGCGACTCAGTCTCGTGCACAGCCGACGATCGCGAGAGGGAAAACCCCTCTTCAAACTCATCAGCCAGATCCACCTGCGATCCCCACGAGCTCATTCCCCTCCGTGCCTCAGCAGCGGCGGGTCCTGTATCGCTGGAAGCAGATGGCTGCCCATTTTTTCTCGAAAAGAGAGACAAACGAGAGCGGAGCTTTTTCCTTGGAAAA
>NW_015664862.1:310-581 GCF_001515625.1 Sinocyclocheilus rhinocerous | reverse complement strand
ACTGGTTTCAAGCTAAAGTACCTGCATGCTCTGCCAGTGGGCACTAGGGATGTGACGGTATGAAAATTTCTCATCACGATTATAGTGACCAAAATTATCACGGTTTTCAGTATTCGGTATTGTTTGTTAAAATGTGCTGGAAGTGTTAAAAAAGTACCGACACATAAATCACTTCACCAAGTTGTATATTTAAAAATTAACACACAACAAATAAAATGACTTTTTGTTTGCATAATCACTAAAACAATAACATTACCAATGATGTTCGGAT
>NW_015664862.1:0-255 GCF_001515625.1 Sinocyclocheilus rhinocerous | reverse complement strand
ACTGACTGACAACAGTTTAATAGCATGTTGAAATATCTCATGTAAATGTTCAAATAAAGCTTTGAAAAAGTTTCATAAAAAGGTAAACCTCACATTTCAGCTTTTAAATAAAGAAAAGATATATGTCAAAATGATAATTGATTAATAAATGATTATATGTATTTGATCTGCTCCATAATAATTCTAGATAACTCATCTGATTTGTTTAAGTGTGTAGAATCCACATAAGCTTGTTTTTCATCAACCGGTCAAAAT
>NW_015664861.1:370-519 GCF_001515625.1 Sinocyclocheilus rhinocerous | reverse complement strand
TATGCATGTTTCATACGGATTACATAATCGGAGAATATTTGTTTTTTATTAGAATTTTTTTCATTTAAAAGTTTCACTCTCTATAGATATATGTCTGTAATAAGGCAAGCATACACGGAGTTTCGAAGTGACGCGCTCAAGTTCACAGA
>NW_015664861.1:0-271 GCF_001515625.1 Sinocyclocheilus rhinocerous | reverse complement strand
TTGTTATTCTGAGTGCACACGAATAAACGTAGAGTCTTTACAGATACAAAAGATGCATTGCTCTTATCTGTATGACCAAAAATGACATACTATTTTAAGAGCAAATGATCGCAGCGGCGCCTCCATCTGTCATGCAGTAGCCCAAGCACGCTACTGTTCAGCTCCACACTCCGCACAAACACGTGAACTGCCATAGCGAAATGTCATATCGAATTTTCTGTGACTATGCGACTAATACAATTTTGGTAATATGCATATAAACAGCCTTTTA
>NW_015664860.1:0-904 GCF_001515625.1 Sinocyclocheilus rhinocerous | reverse complement strand
AGATAGATAGATTATAGATTATTAACTATTAAAAACATTTTTGTTAATTGAAATAAGGCTGGAATAAAATAAATATAAGTAATAGATAAAAAAAAACTAAATGAACATGAAAAATGTTGCCTTGGCAACAACTGAAATAAGTTGAAGTAAAATTACTAACTGAGATAAAACAAATCTAAAAACTAGAAGAAAAAATATCAAATCAAATAAATTTAAACTTTTTAGAAATATCAAAAACTAATAAAATGACAAAAGAACAAACAAACAAAATACTAATAAATTGATCGGTAACATTTTATAATAACTTTCATTAATAAATCATTATTAAACATTATATAATGCTTAATTAAATTATTAGTTAATATATATTCAATTAGTTAGAAACGTGAGATAATGTGTTTGTTAATGTTTGCTAATACACTTATTAAACATTAGATAATGTTCAAACAAATCATTATTTCATGTAAGTTAAAATGTTTACATACAAATGTCATTAAACCTTCAATTCCATATGATCAAGCACTTATTGAAAATCTAAAAATGATTTTAACAGATTGTTATATTGTTATACAATGATTAAATGCATGTGTTAATGTACAACACTTTAGCTGCTATTGAGGTGTGATACGGGTAAGGTTAGTGACAGGTTTGGTGGTATGGGTAGGTTTAAGGGTTGGTTAAGGGGTCAACAGCGTACAGGGGTCAGTTTGATTATTATAAGGGAACATTTGTTCATGTTTTTGCAGTACCCAATCTAAAGTGGAGACTATTCATCATTTGTAAATGTTTATAAACATTTACTAATTTTTTTATATCTTTATTGGCACTGGACCTTTAGCTACTTTAACAATGTTTGTGCAAAGGGTGGTTAGTTAAGTTTAGCTAAATGCTTGGTAAAGACATA
>NW_015664859.1:8446-8623 GCF_001515625.1 Sinocyclocheilus rhinocerous | reverse complement strand
CAGTTCCCTGCATGCACTGAATCATCTGAAGCGGTTTCTCATTAGAACAGGGAGACCATAAAGACCTTCAGACAATTGAAACTAAATCTGCGCTGAGGATCTTTATTAGCTGAACACAGTGTGTGTCGTCTGTGAACGACTCCACAGGAATACATTTGATTTCATTTAGGTGATATT